>NC_083781.1:1351998-1523523 GCF_015708825.2 Lethenteron reissneri | reverse complement strand
CACTGAGTTACATATCTATTTTTCAGAAGTGACCTGGCCACAAATGATAGCTCAATGACATGTGGACATTTATAGCAGCCAAACACTAAACGCATGTTGATGGAGGGAAAACCCAGAGGACGCGACCATGGGGAGAGAGACACGCAAACTCAAAATATACAGGCATCAAGGTCGGGATTGAACCCACGACCTCCTGTGTACCAGCCCAGGTAGTTAACATCTCCCAGCCACCGTGGCACCCTGTCATCATTTGTGGCCAGGTCGCTTTCTAAAAGAAAGAGCTACATAGCTCAGTGGGCCTTACTTGGTAAACTTAAAAAAATATCCGCTCCACTCCGTCCGTACCTTCTGCCGCATCAGCATCATCATCTTCAAGACGCGCGAACCTTACAGCAACTTTACGGCAGCATCCCTTCTTGCACGTGCACTGCGAAACACTGTCGCTGTGAGCGCCGTCCGTCCTTTCCATCTGCCGTAACGTTCCTTCCGATGTACGTTTGTAGGGGTGTTGAACTTCTCTATCGCGCCGTGCACAGCCGACCGCGCTGATCGGTGGTGCGGGGGGAAGGGACAAGAAACGAAACACAAAGAAGCGGTTCTGAAGAAGTGAGTTTTCAATCTCGATGATGATTTAAAAGTGCATAGCTCCCAGTGGCTTCCTAATATCGGATAGAAGAGCGTTCCGGACGGCCGCGGAAGCGCGTCTGAATGCGCCGCGCGATGCGGTGACCGTCTTTGTTCGGTGGGCGGCCAAAGCCACCGCCGCTGCGAGGACGAAGACCGGAGTTCGCGTGGGAACGGGGTTCGACGAGGAGCGGGTCGTGGAGGGATGCAAAGAGCGCGATGGGCTCTGTGCAGCTCAAAGGATCACGGTGGTGGTGCTTGCTCATCAGTTTGTTTTTAATACGATGAGCGGGTCTCTCGGCCTGGGGGTCACGCCTCGGGGCGGGGGGTCACGACCTGGGGAACACGTTGGGGCACGTCAGGTCGCCGGCTCTCCATCGCCACCGTTGAACGTGTTTTGTCGTTTGCCACCGAGTTACGAGTTGCAAGCAAAAATAATTTCTGGCGAGGTGCTTGGGCACCAGGTGGACGCTCGACATCGTCCAGGAGCGGCGTGCCCAGCAGGACCTTCCTTCGTACGTCGCCACACTCGAAGCGGAGAATATTCGTCACCAATGTAGCCGAGGGCAAGGCCGGGATCACTGTGATAAATCGATCGTTCGCTGCGATGTCACCATCCGCGCGTCGTTCCCCAGCAGGGCTTCTCTCCCCCCCCCCCCTTGTTAACGACATGTCTCCCCCCCCCGCTTGTCTAAAAGCGTGGACGACGCGTGGACGAGGCTTCTCGGGACCGAGCGCCGGAACGAGATGTTAAAGACGAATCGCCCTACGGAAGATTCCGTTTTCTACTTGGAGTGGCGTTTCAGGGTTGCCGTTGCAGACTTTTTTGAGGGACTTTTACGCTCGCCGCAAGAACAACCGCAACGCCACAGTGGATTTTACCAAAAGGGAAAAAGATAGACCTCAGTGACAGAGACCGGTTCTCTACTAAAATCATCGTCGTCGCCGTCGTTGTTTCATTTTATATTTATACTGTTCATTGACAAATCAGGGATTACAGAACAAGTGGGGCCAAGTCACGGGTGTGGTGGCGGTGGGTGGGGGCGGTAAAGTAGGGGAGGTGGCTGCGTCTCTTTGACCTTCGTGTTTCCATGCAAATCCACCAGCGTCACCAGCCCACTACAGAGCGCTCTCTGCGTGCCGGCCAGACCGACGTGTTCCAGTCAACATGGCCTGTCTCTTGCCCAGCCCGTGCCGAGAGGCTGCCCGGTTCGCATCCCTGCAAACGTCGCATGATACGGCGGCTCCGTCACCACCGCCGGTGTCTGTCTCGTGCCGAGACGGCGCCGTCGTGCATGTCACCATCGCCGTCGTGCACGTCACCGTCGTGCACGTCACCGTCGCCCGCCGTTTTGTTTGTGCATGACCCCGCCCGCCCGATGAGCGGCATACACGTGGATGCGGCCGTCTCGCCGGGGGTAGCATCTTTCCCGGGAACGTGCCGATCAAGCGGCGCTGCGTGCGCGGAATGCGTCGGCATGCCCTGACACGCGCGCCCGACCTGCCGAGATTACGAGTGAGCTTTCTCGCATTGCACGTGCAACGGACGAACCCGCGCCTAAGCTGTTACAATGTAAAGCATGAAGTGCTTCTGTTCATAGGTAACCTTTTGATATTTAATTACACGTTCATTTACAATCGTCCGTCGCTTCAGTGGCGTAAAAGTTCTCGATGTGATGCAAAGAATGACTGTTATGATCCGCGTGCTAGCGCGTGTGTAAATATTGTACCACAGTATCTTTTTTATGCTCGCATTCAAGCACACACTTTATAAACGTTTACGCTACACGTTCAGTTGCATGCGGAAGGAGTCGGCTCAGTGATGTATTTATCTGGTAAGTGTCCGCCATCTGGTTTCGCGTAGACGACAAGATCATTCTGCCGGCATTACCGTGCTGCTGTGCGTTCGCTCACGCGAGCCAACTCCATGGCATGGACGCTGGCACGTTGTGCTCCCCCCTACCACAGCCGCGTTACTACAGCCACGTTACAACGGCTGCTTCACCACGGCCGCGTTACCAGGGCTACGTGACCACGGCCGCATGACCACGGCCGCTTCACCACGGCCGCGTGACCATGGCTGCGTTACTGCACCCGCATGACCACGGCCGCATTACCACGCGCACGTGACCACGGCCGCGTGACCATGGCTGCGTTACTGCACCCGCATGACCACGGCCGCATTAACACGTGCACGTGACCACGGCCGCGTGACCATGGCTGCGTTACTGCACCCGCATGACCACGGCCGCGTGACCACACGCACGTGACCACGGCCGCGTGACCATGGCTGCGTTACTACACATGCATGACCACGGCTGCATTACCACGGCCGCTTCACCATGGCCGCGTTAACTTTGCCGCATTCACCGGCTGCTTTGCACCGTGACTTTGTCTACATGGAGCGATGATTTCGGGTCCAGGTCTTCCACAATCGATCACGATTTCTGTTCCAGGACGGTTGTGCCAGAAATTGTCCATGTGTCTAAATGCTCCAAATGTTTACGACGCCGAAGGTTGTTAAGGAAATCGTTTGGCATGCAGTCGGACGTGTGCCATTGATTTCATCAACAAGCTGGCCGGTGTGTTTTGGCGGATTTAGGATTGGCTAGAACCTTACAGCAATAGCCGAGAGAAGAAAATAGCCCTGAAAATGTGTTCATATAGTGCAGATATAAATGAGAATAATATATGTTTCAAAGAGAGTGCGCTTATATTTCCAGTACCCAATGCTATATTTATATTTCTGGAGGACCAAACTAAGACTGGTGAATGTGCATTGAGCTGCGTTTTAGGTCAGCGGTCGTGTTTTGCCGGAGCAAGCGACAGAGCCGTGCACTCCCTTTTCGCTCTCAGCGGCTGCGGCGAGCGATGGTCCGAAACTCCGCAGGACCGCGAAACGGGAAAGGTGCGACTCTCACCCGCAGCCAGCCAGGCGCCCGCAATGCCAACGTGCGGTCGACTTGCAGACTCGCGAACCAGAGCTCACACCGGGGCTGAGATCCAAAAAATATTTCCCCCATTGAAAATAATGAATACCCTAGGACAGGACAATCGATGCCCAGACTCCAATCCGCAACTCCGGCGTTTCGCGTCCATCGATCTCTCGCGCGCTCCCACACGCGGTGTCGGTTGCATGCAGCCCCCCGCGCCATGCCCGTAGGCAGCGATAAACGTGAGGAGGGTGAAACGCATGGCCCCCCGCGCGTCTCGCGAGGATGCCTTCCTGTGAATCGTCGGTGTTCAGAGAACGACGCCGTTTGTCGCCTGCCTTTGTCGCCTGTTTGTGCCTCGGATCTGCGCCCTGCAATCGCCCGTGATGGTGCGACGCCCGCGCGATGTCCCCCCCCCCCCCCCCCCCGTGCATTGTGACGTCTGTGGAACTTTTGTCGGCCGGCGTCCGTAGCTCACCCTCCGCTACCGAGCACGGGGAGATTTTAAAGTTGTGGATCAGCGCGTCCGCTCACCGCTCGGCCTGATTGGACCCGTCGGGAGAGGAATTGTAAGGGAGCGCCTGTTTAGGTCGGCACAGCGCTCGAGGTAGTGGTTTAGTCGGCACCACGCCGTGTACAGGTGATACGCACCCTAACTGAAAGAGTCATCTTGGACTGAGTACACCCGCGCCCCGTTCAGATGCCCATCCTCGCGAGCGTGCATGGCCAGGAAGAAACCCAAGTGTCCCTGCCGTGTTTTGTGTGCGTGCAGTGGTGCACAAGAGCCAGCAGTAGCTGACAGGTTGGGCAGTGGCCCTTTCTTTGATAGCGGATGGGCCGTCGAGATGGCCTCTCTGTCACGAGCGGCCACTGCGCAAGACGTCGCCTATCGTATCAGGGGATCGGCAACCAAAAGTAACAAGAAGAGACATGTTTTGTTTCAAATTCGGAAAACAAAAACAATCGATGTTTCAAGAGGCGCGATGCACTGAGGTGAATACGAGACGGTGGCGGTCTTTGATGAATGACGTCACAGGTTGCCGACCCCTGTGTTATATTATGAGGGGGGGGGAGTTCCTCCATTTTAGGGCCACAGTGTCATTGGCGAATGCGTCGAGTTTTTTGTTTAATTTGTCCAATCCTCCAGGTTCGCGAAGCAGCGTGCCAACCACCCACGCGCGCCTCTGCCCCGATGCACGGCACGCCCGCGCAGGCACCGGGTACGTTGCGCTTGAAACAGCCGTGGCCATGCGTGACCAGGGCTGGGCCTAACCCCCCGGTGGCCTGGCGACCATCGGTAGCACCCCCCCCACCCACCCCCACTGGTAGCGCTGCCGGCGTCACGTCGGCTATAGCCCTCGCCACGGACACACCACACGCGGCCGTCTGCCACACCCTAGGACACTGTCAGGTGGCGTGGGACATCGAGGCGTGTTTTGCGACTGCGGCCGAGGTTCAGCATAAATCGCAGGCAAAGTGCCACCTGAAGGTGGATCGCGCCACTGCCCCCGCGTGTGCCAGGAGGGCTCCGCACCCAGCGGCGGTGTTGAGACGCGCCGTGGCGAGGGGGTAACCCCGACCGTCACCGGCATAAGGGTGACGGGCACGGCACATGCACACACGCACAGTGCCGCCCAGTTTGTGACCGCAACCCTCCCTCAATTCCTACAGGGCTGGAGTGATGCGTCCATCGGTATCGACTCGAGCTCAAGTTCCAACCGTCCAATCGTGAACGTGAACATTGGTGTATTTCGAGTCGCAGGCGTTGCATGCAATGGGTCCCATGTCCTAGCCCCTCCCCCTCCCACAGCCACTCGAGGCGCTCCCGTTCACCACCAGCGCCGGTTTATCGTCATTTGAGACAATTTTGACAAATCTCCAGGGTTCGCCCATTGGCCGGGGCAGACATTGGCACTACACAAGGTCGCACAAATGTAGTCAGTTCCGATTCATTCATTCGGCATATAATAAAAGAATGGCTTCGTGACCACACTTATTTCAAGTGGTTAAATCGCACAATTCGCTGTTATTAGGCCACGTGGAGACACTCGAATTGCCAGGGTTATGACCACCCCGGGTGGTGCCGACAAGTGAGATACCCGTCCTGGGTTCGTGGACGAGGGGAGGGTGAGGATGATGATCGTTCAACGGCTGACTTTGTGGCACGGCGCTGCTGATTGTGAATGGCTACTCACTTCACGTTGCTGATTGTGAATGGCTACTCACTTCACCCTCTCCCCGGCCGCTCAGAGTGACTTGAGCCCACGGTGTGTGTGGCGGCACCGTTTGGCTGCTCAAAAAATTCAAATGCGGCTTCACCCAAAACGCCGAGGGCGCCCGTGTCCGCGTGTTCGTGTCAGTCTCTGTGTGTGTGTGTGTATGCGCTATTTGCGTGTGTATGTATGCGCTATTTGCGTGTGTGTGTGTGCGCGCGCGCATGGGCTGTGTTCTATGAATGTATCCCAATTGCGGTTGTAAGATACGTTTGGCATTTTTCACTTTGACAGATTTAACACAAAGTGTCGCTCCATTAAAAAAGTTTTCTGAAATCCGCAGGTCCTCGATTTGCGTTCTTCACCCTCTACCCGATATCGACTACTTCACATTCCAGCTTTAGGTGTTTGCCAATCAACGTGTGTGTGTTGTGTGTTACTACCGCCGATGTCACTCGGTAATTCCTACAGCCGCTGGACAGATGTCATAACTTCTGATGCACTCATTATTTAGTCTGTGCCCTAATTTGATGGGAGTGCACTGTGTGCCACAGATAAACAGATTTAATTTTAAACACTGCCTATCCTCGCTATATATATAAATATATTTATTCAAGAAGGTATCGTGGTTACACATTTTATCATATATACAAAAGAACACGTGGTATTGTTTATCCGTGGGCCCGAGGCACAGTGGCGACTGTGGCCTGTTGGATGACACGGCCCTGCCTATGGAGTGCCTGGCCCGCAGGTACATCTCGAATTGTCGAATACAAATCTCAGTTAGACGCGAGAGCGGGAAACAAGCTCGACAGACACATCCGGCGCTCCAGCCTTACAACAGCAACAGAGATCCGCCCCGACAACGTGTCACATCCTTCCCCTACTACTACTCCTGCATGCCTCAGAGATACACCCAATGGCAGCGTCGCGGAGCCGGATGCTGGACACGTGACTAAAGGTGGTGGCCTGTGACGGACGCTCCGCAAGCACGTCGCTCACGCCGAGGTCCACCTTCACATGGGGGGGGAGGGAGGGAGCCATCAGTGTCCGGCCAGAGCCAGAAGACGTTTCGAGTATTTGGCTGCTGCTATGAAAGTCCACGTGACAAGCTACTTCGTTTGAGCTCTCATTGTTTTGACCAGGTTGCTTCTGCGAAAGAGCTATAGAGATCAGTGGGCCTTACCTGGTAAAACAAATACGTATTTTTGAATAGTTTGGTTCTTTGAAGACATTGCCAAAGCGGACAGTCTAGGCAGATCTACACCATCGACGGCCCACCACGGGATGGAAGACGACCCCGGGGACAAGCCCTGGTTGACGTTGGAGTTTGCGGTCTCTCTCTCTCTCGCTTTGGTCACCTGGATTTTTTTTCTCCGAACCCTCCGGTTTTCCCCCCCACATTTAGAATCGTGCGTTTAGTTTGTTTGAAGTATTTTGCTGCGATACATTTACACGCGATGTCAGCCACTTTGTTGAGCTGTCATGTGTGGCCAGGTCGGTTCTGAAAAATCAGCGAAAATTCTCAGCGGGCTTTACCTAGTAGGATAAAAAGAAATTGTTTGGTTATATTTGTACATATTTTTAAGTGATTTGTTTACCTTCCCTATACTTTACACTCCGATCGTGTGTTTGTATTGTGTTTGTTGTTGTCACGTTCTGACCCTGTGCCCCTACTGGACATCTGTGTAAACATAGAGCTTCATAGCTCATTGGATAATGGATGGACAGTTCTCCACTTGGGGCAGAAAACTGCCAGACAACATGGAGTGGCACTTCTTTTGAACAAAAAAATGAAGGGCACATAGGAGCATGGGGGCGAGGTTTGAGCTTGTTCCCCATCAACAGGTGAGGAATGGTGGTGAAGGTGGTGGTTTATGCCCCCACTGAAGATGAACATCTGTGGAGGGTTCCAGACAAGGCTGATGAGGCAGATGCCTTCTGTGACCTGTCCCAGATGTTGGCTAAAATGCCCCCTCGAGTCATCTTGTTGGGTGACTTTAATGCCCGAGTGGGTCATGACGAAGGCACCTGAGTTGGAGTGATTAAAAGGCATGGGCCAGATCAGCTCAATAACAACGGTAGGATGCTGCTAGGCTTCTGTGCAGTCTATTCGCTGGTAATCACCAAAACTCTGGCATCCACACATCATGCATGTCACGTTGCTGTGGATATATGAACCTTATGGCGGGACCCCGGGGTCCCATAAGCCCCCGGCTCTCACATAAACATGAGATTATAATTATCTCGGCCTCGCTGTGCACTGCATTGCACCGCTAGTCGAGTAGATAACCTTGCGTTCAATAAACCCTCGGAGCCAGGATGAACGTCCAACTCCAATCGTCATTTATTGATTTTAACAAGGTGAGAAAACACAGATACAGCATCTGTTATAATCCGGAAACACCAACAAAATGAACACCACAGTATCAGAACATTGTCTTAGATAACAATAGATCCTGGACGGACCAGGCCCCTACATTACCACTGAACAACTAGACAAGAGCACAAGCCGGTGCGTTGCATAAAGGCACATCGTGTATTCATCCCACTGCACCCCAAATGTACAGCATTACACATAACACTAAACTGTGGATGAGATTCTTCGTCATCTTTGCTCTCAGGATCGCAACATAGCCACCTAGGCACAAGTCTGACTCGACCTACTAAATCACAAGTAACATCCACAATAAGGAAAGTTGCAGGCTTCGTTGCTAACTAGGCCTCGTATTTACCACAACAACTTAACGGCACCATAAAGGCATTTACATCACTATAACGGTCATTCCAACATTACAACAGCATTGCCAATATTATAAGAATATAAACAGACTTACAGACAATGCTTCTCAAAGTCCCACGATGGACAACTGCGTCTGGCTTCACTAAGACGCGATGTGTGCCGCCATCTTGACTTATCTGTGTAATGGCCGACGCCCGGCGTGGTTCAGTGGAAATCTAAAATCGTAACTTCCTGGTCACGTGACCAAAATTAGCATCAAACACAGGAAATCCATGTGTACATACGCCCCCCCCCCCCCCCCCATCTGCCGTGCGGCAAAACTCCTGCCGTGAGACAGAACACTCCCCGTCTGGTATCTAAGAGATACCACCATTTATTTCCTATCTAAACAAATGTATAACAAATTCGACGGGTCAACTTATATGTCCATATCTTTGCGAGAGAGAAGTAGTACTGTCTCGACTATGGGCCTGACGAAAGTTCTTGCGACACCTTGCTTCACAATCATAACCTCGACTTTTTAAACTTTTCCATCGGCACTTGGAATCGACTTGAGGATGCGGCCCATTGGCCACTCATTCCGTTTGGCTTGGTTGTCCTTCAGTAGGACGAGGTCGCCTTCTTGGATGTCTGGTTTGTTAGACTGCCACTTGTTGCGCACTTGGAGTGTCGTAAGGTACTCGTTTTTCCAGTGACGCCAGAACGTGTTCGCGAAGCTCTGCACTTGTCTCCATTGACGTCTGTAGAGGTCTGCAGTGCTGGCCTCCTCGGTAGGTGCTGTGAGCACGTCTGTCTTCTGGGTAAGAAGTGTAGCAGGAGTCAAGATGAATGGTGACTCTGGGTCGGTTGAGACGGGGATCAGGGGTCTTGAGTTAATTATGGCTAAGACCTCGGCCATGAGAGTGGTCAAGACCTCGTGAGAGAGCCGTGTGGACCCGACATCACATAGCATGGAGTCGAGAATGCGTCGAGCAATCCCGATCATGCGTTCCCAGGCTCCACCCATATGCGAAGAGTGGGGAGGATTGAAGATCCATGTGCAGCCTTGGTCACTAAGGTATTTCCTGACAGAATCATCTTCGACATTCTTCGTATTGATCTTAAGCTCTTTACATGCTCCAGTGAAATTGGTTCCACAATCAGAATGGAGTTGCTTGGCTGGCCCTCTGATGGCGAAGATTCTCCGGAGTGCATTTATAAAGCTCGAAGAGTCCATGGACTTGATGACTTCAATGTGCACTGCTCGTGTACTCATACAGGTGAATAGCACTGTCCAACATTTGCTGTTCGCGAGCCCTCCTCTGGTGCGGCGGGAGATGACTCCATGGTCCGAACACATCGATCCCTACAGAGGTGAAGGGAGGTTCCACACTGAGTCGATCGGCTGGGAGGTCTGCCATTTTCTGTTCTTCCTGTTTTCCACGTAGCTTACGACACCTGATACACTTGTGGATTGTGCTGGCGATGCACCTCTTTGCTCCAAAGATCCACAGCCCTGCAGATCGGATTGCTCCTTCTGTGAAGTGCCGACCTTGGTGCTTGACCTTCTCGTGGTAGTGGCGCACGAGTAAGATTGCGATGTGGCTCTGGCTTGGGATTATGAGGGGGTTTCGTTCATTCTCATCTAATTTTGCATTCCCTAGCCGACCACCGATCCTGAGCAAGTCGTCTTTGTCCATCCTGGGGTTTAGCTTCCTGAGGGTGCTGACCCTAAGAAGGTCTTCTCCCTTGTTGATGGCCTTGATCTCGCTTGCATAAGCTGCCTGTTGCACACAGCGGAAGATTGATTTCCTTGCTCTGGAACGCTCGTCTTCAGTGCGTGGCACTGTGCAGTGATGCCATCCATTGCAGCTACCAGTGGTGCCTCTCATTGGGCGATGGAAGCAGTCTGCAATATGCGTTAAATGTGCTATCGCTCGCACGAGCGTCGTCCATTTAGAGAAATGTTCAACATGGTGTGGATTCAGTGGACTTCTTGGTCGCACATGTGTTACGAAAGTTGTCACTTGAAGACGAATCTCCTTGTCTGACTCGGGCTCTATGAGTCCAAAGGTCTCTTTGGTAGTACATGGGCCACCGTCTCGTCGTAAGAGGAATGCTGGACCCGTCAGCCAGATGGTTTGCTTCAGCAAAGATGCAGGGACGGACCTAGTTGCGAGATCTGCTGGATTCTGATCAGTTGGAACGTAATTCCATTGGTCCGGCTGCGTCGATCTCCTTAAGCGTTCCACCCGGTTGCTGATGTAGGTGTAGAACCTTCTGGTTTGGTTGTTTATGTAGCCTAGGACGACCTTACTGTCCGTGTAGAACTTGACCGCGTCCAGTTTGACGTCCAATTCGTCTAAGATCAGTTCTACCACCTCTGTAGCAAGAACGGCTCCACACAGCTCAAGCCTTGGGATGGTATGTTCCGGTTGTGGGGCCTTGCCGTGGAACTCCTTCCAGGATTCCCACTCGGACAACAGCTCCGAGTCGAGGAACGGAGAGGCCACGGTCACAGCGACCACCGCCACGACCACCAGCAGAGCGATGAGCAGCGGCTTCGTCTTAGTCTTCTTCCCGTCAGTCAGGGCTGGCTTGGAGAAACGTGGAGGAACAAACTCCAGCGAAGACGGTGGATGTACAAGCGAAGTCATGGTGGTTTCTTCGTAAGTCTGCATGGTACAGCCTTGACTTCTCTCGCCGAGTTTCTCTTTCAGCGTGAAGTGGTTGGGGCACAATTTGAAGAGCGACGTGCGTCCATTCACGGGCACACTCGTTCTGAATGTGCTAATGTGGTCTGGTGTGTGTGTTCCATCTAGACAAACGTCACGTACGATGACCCATCCTAGGTGGAGTCTCTGGGCGTAGGGAGCGTCGTGAGGTCCATTGCGTTGGTCGCAAACCTTGTGGACTCTCAGCATGTCCCTGCCGAGCAGAAGTAAAATCTGTGCCGCGTGATCCAATGGCGGGATGAACTCTGCTATGGGTTTCAGGTGTGGGTGGTGACGTGCAACTTCGGGCATGGGAATCTCACTCCTGTCGTCCGGTATCTCATTGCACTCTGTCACCATAGGAAGGGCTAGCTTCATGGTGCTATCTATGGCTTCCACCATGAGGCCGCTCGCTCTTCTTCCCGCTGTCTCCATCAGTCCTGAGCATGTTCTGAGCGTGTATGGAAAGGAATTCCCACCTACGCTTAGCTGATCAAAGAACTCTGACCTTGCCAAAGACCTGTTGCTCTGGTCATCTATTATGGCGTACATCCTTACTGCCCTTTCAGGATGTCCTTTGGGATACACTCGGACGAGGCATATCTTTGAGCAAGATATTCCTTTGAAGCCTTCTCCGCAGACTTCTGTGCATTTGGTTGTGATTGAGGAAGTGAGTGCGGCGGTCTTGCCTTGCTCCTCGCCGTGCTCTGCTTCGGGATCGGAAGCCTTAGTGTCACTGGGTTTGGAGTAAAATGTGTGCAGAGCAGTTGCGTGCTTGTCGCTGCCACATTCCTCGCACTTGATATCTGCCTTGCAATTCCTTTCAAGGTGGTTTGTAGAAGCACAGCATTTGAAGAACACTCCAAATTCTTTCAGCATGTTCTTCCGCTCTTCCAATGGCTTCCTCCTGAACTCACGGCATTTCTGGAGGGAGTGGGGTTTATCATGCAATGGGCATTGCTTCTCTGGATCCTCTATCTTTTTCTTTGTGGTGGTTGCCTGGACGGAGTTTGCGAATGTCGTAGGAGAGACCTCAGTCTTGTGTACGGAAATTGGCACTCTCGCTGTTCCTCGTTTCGCCGTTGCTCTTTCCATTTTTGGGAGATCTGGACTGGAAATTCCCGTGGTGCCAAACATGAAACTCGGGTCATTTCTAGTCTTAGCCAGGTTGCGGATAAACTTTGAGAAAAAAGAGAATGGGGGGAATGCAACTTGATGCTCTGACTTGTATCTTGAACCCGCAGTTCTCCATTTTTCCTGCACGTCAAATGGCAATTTCTCTACGATGGGGTTCACGCCATGGTAGGTATTCAAGAAAATGAGACCTGGTAAGTAGGGGTCAGCCTGGGCTGATTCAAGTTCCATCAAAAGATCTCCAAGCTCTCGTAACCTTTTATTGTCCCTACCAGAGATTTTAGGAAAGTTCTGCAACTTCTTGAAGAGAGCCTCCTCAATGGTTTCTGGGCTATCATAGCACTCCTCGAGCCTCTCCCACACCGCATGCAGGCTTGAGGCGGGGTCGTCAATGTTTGCTGACCGGATCCTCTTTGCGTACTCTGCAGATTCATTTCCTAACCATTTCACCAACAGGTCGAGTTCTTCACTTGCAGAGATGTCTGCATTTCGGATTGATTTCCTGAAGGTAGATCTCCAGGCTCGATAGTTCTCAGAGTGGTCATCAAACTTAACGAGTCCTGTGTTGATTAGTTCGCAGTGAGCCAGGTACCTAGCAAAGTCCCCTAGTCCTGCTGATCCAGGGTGTGTCTATACTGGCGCTTTTGAGGTGGCATTATTGGCTGTATTGCCTTGCATGCCGTCATTTGCGATGGCGTTAGACTGTGGGCCCAAAGGGTTTCGTTCACGTTGGTTTGATCCCTTTATGTGACTGTCTGGAATGTGGGTCTGACCTGATGCATCCACGTCTGACCCCTCGTGTGCGACGCTGAGTCGGCGACTAACTGCCAGGGCAGGATATGCATTTCCACCATTCCCGTAGACAGCATTCATGTTCATTCGGTGTGGAGATGGCGATGCCTGAACGTCCACCCTTTGTTCAGTATCGTTTGGTGGAGGAGCATTGATGCATTGTTCAGACCAGTCCAAAATATTTTTTCTGGTGAGTTGATCACGGTCCTTGACAGGTATCTGAGTGCCAAACTCACTCCAATTCTCTTCCTTATCCAGGTTGGCTGCTACCTCGAGCACCTCTGCCTGGGCCCTTGCAGCAGCTGCTTCATTTTTGAGTTGTAGGGTGCTTAACTTAGCATCCAGCTCAATTATCTTCCGTGTGGCAGTAGCCACTAATATACTTTCTTGCTCTTCAAGCTCTGCTTTCTTCCGTGCAGCAGCAATTGCTATGCTTGTTTCTTCCTGCTCTGCTTTCCTCAGTGCGGCAGCAGTTGCTATGCTTGCTTCTTCTTGTATGTTGGCCTTTTCAATTAGCATAGCTTCCTCTTCAGCCATGTAGGCAATAAGGGCGTTTGCTGCTTCTGCTGCTGCTCATGTCTGAGCTGCTGCGCATGCCTGAGCTGCTGCCATACTAGTAGATGATGTCTTTGAGTGTGCTGAGGCTTTAGATCTTGTGGTGGACCTGGATGAGACAGAGTGCTGAGATCGTGTCTCTCTTAAGCCCTCCACACGGTCCATTGCATCTTGTATCACTGCCTGCACATTATCATCGAGCAGTTCGAGGAAGTGCTCTTGCATGTGCACTCCCTCAATGCCCTCATCTGTTTTCACCTTCATCAGGAGGGAGATATATTTATTTGCCAGGAGCTTGTAGCTTGAGCTGCTCACCTTCACTCACTGCATGGCCCGCTGAATTGAGGCCACTGTGTCTGATGCGTTTGAAGCTTCAGATGAATCTGCTTCAACCCGGTCCCATGCCCATTGTATCCTGGCATCAAGGTCCTGTTTCTCAGCATCATAGCTTTCCAAGGCCCGTTGTGTCAACCTGACCTCTCTTTGGGGTCTTGAACTGGCCCTTGGTCCTCTTGAGGCAGGATGGGAGGTCCTGGATTGCTTAAATCATCTTCTTCAGCATCTCTCCCTGCTGAACTGTGGCTTTCCATGCTGCGATGCTTGCAACACAATTTTTAATGTAGACTTGTTGCAGAGCTCCTTGCTTGCTGCAGGCTGACTGCTTGAGAGCTCCTTGCTTGCTGCAGGATGACTGCTTGAGAGCTCCTTGCTTGCTGCAGGATGACTGCTTGAGAGCTCCTTGTTTGCTGCAGGCTGACTGCTTGAAAGCTCCTTGCTTGAGCTGGTTGGGAGCTTCAAGAAGAATGTCTTTTTACTATCTCGGCCTCGCTGTGCGCTGCGTTGCACCGCTAGTCGAGTAGATAACCATGCGTTCAATAAACCCTCGGATCCAAGATGAATGTCCAACTCCAATCATCATTTATTGATTTTAACAAGGTAAAACTGCACTATGGGAACCTCATTTGCCAGTAAAAATATGATAATTGTTTTTTTACCCTTCTATC
This sequence comes from Lethenteron reissneri, assembly GCF_015708825.2. Classification (NCBI taxonomy): domain Eukaryota; kingdom Metazoa; phylum Chordata; class Hyperoartia; order Petromyzontiformes; family Petromyzontidae; genus Lethenteron; species Lethenteron reissneri. The sequence goes on along the minus strand of NC_083781.1, from coordinate 1,508,832 downwards.
TGGCAACAAAACTGACACCTTTTTACAAGGAGTCATGTTTGCATAGACCGCAATACCTGCAGTCATAATACAGTGCACATTATCAGAGTTATGTTCTTTTGTTTGTATTATGACTGCAGGTATTGCGGTCTATGCAAACATGACTCCTTGTAAAAAGGTGTTAGTTTTGTTGCCAGATAGAAGGGTAAAAAACCAATTATCAAGGTAAAACTGGTGAGAAAACACAGATACAGCATCTGTTATAATCCGGAAACACCAACACAATGAACACCACAGCATCAGAACATTGTCTTAGATAACAATAGATCCTGGACGGACCAGGCCCCTACATTACCACTGAACAACTAGATAAGAGCACAAGCCGGTACATTGCATAAAGGCACATCGTGTATTCATCCCACTGCACCCCAAATGTACAGCATTACACATAACACTAAACTGTGGATGAGATACTTCGTCATCTTTGCTCTCAGGATCGCAACATAGCCACCTAGGCACAAGTCTGACTCGACCTACTAAATCACAAGTAACATCCACAATAAGGAAAGTTGCAGGCTTCGTTGCTAACTAGGCCTCGTATTTACCACAACAACTTAACGGCACCATAAAGGAATTTACATCACTATAACGGTCATTCCAACATTACAACAGCATTGCCAATATTGTAAGAATATAAACAAACTTACAGACAATGCTTCTCAAAGTCCCACGATGGACAACTGCGTCTGGCTTCACTAAGACGCGATGTGTGCCGCCATCTTGACTTATCTGTGTAATGGCCGACGCCCGCGTGGTTCAGTGGAAATCTAAAATCGTAACTTCCTGGTCACGTGACCAAAATTAGCATCAAACACAAGAAATTCCTGTGTACATACGCCCCCCCCCCATCTGCCGTGCGGCAAAACTCCTGCCGTGAGACAGAACAATAATGCAAACAAAAACGTTCTTTTTTACCACTGGGTTTGAAGGATGGTGGCAACTGTTGTCTTGTTAAACTATGCCTGCCTTTAAAACTGAAAACTACTTACCTGCAGTACCTCTATTTAAATACACTATCGAAAAAATAATTAACACCCCTCGGTCAATCATCGTGTTTATCAGTGTGGATTTGCGAACACACTTTGTAAACAGTACATAAAATAGGACTGCGTTTTCAATTCGCTGTTCATATTGTAACAAGCGTTTATACCAATGTTACTCTACAGCAGGGGCGGTTTCTTCATTAGGGCGATTGGGCGACGCACCACCAATGTCATTCAACCACAGAGTTCCGCTAGCCGTTACTGTGCCTCTGGATATAGTCAAATCAGCGTCATGTCACGTTCTGTGGAGTACCGCCTCTTTTTGGGCGATTTCACTCCGGCTGAGAATCGCCCAGAGTGTTCCCATAGACTTACATTCAAAGATGTTTTTTTTCGAACGGCGGGCGCTGCAATGCATTCTCTATGGCTTCCGGGAGGGCTCGCACTAACGTGCTTACGTCATCATACGTAAGCACGTTTCAGTCAACAATATTATTTGTCGCCACCTAGTGGAATCTTTAATAAAAGAAACTGAGTGGATTGTAATAATAGTGAGTATAGAAACAAACAAGATGTATTGTAAGAGTCACTTTATTTTTCATTAATATTAAAGAAGTGAAGTTGCCTTTACATGCTTAAGCTGTTAATTTATCCATTGCATGGGTGGACCTTATCCTTATCAATCATCCAGACATTTGCCCCCCCCTGAGAGATTTTGCAGGAGCCGCCACTGCTCTACAGAGTAGTGGGTCGCCGCTCATCTTATCCACATTGATACGAGCGGTATGTGGGGACTATGGCTTAACTGCAAAAAAAACTATCTGCACAGATGCATACGGACAAGAGAAGTATTATCAAACAGAAGGAATCAACGGTGCAACGCATCTCATCTGTTAAATATCTGCAGGTAATGGGATTGTCATCAATTGATCCTAGCTGCAGACATTGGTGGGTCACAAACAATAATGAGGATGACAGATCAGTTTCACTGTATTATGCATCCCGTGATGACAAATAAATGACTTGAGTCGTGTAGGCAGTTTGAGCAGCTTTGGATGAAACTTATGATCCTGCCCATACCCGAGCATGGAGTGCGTTCACTTGTTCAGCTCTTGTGCGCATTCGTCCTCGCTGCTGCACTTGGACATGACACGACAACGGAATGATCCGCACCATGTGGGTCGTGGCGTTAATGAGCACAGTGGGACAGAGTCGCCAAAGACAAATTAATTAATTAATACCGTTTTCTTTTTTTACTTCCGTTTATTCGGGACCCCGGGGTCCCACCATAAGGTTCGTATGCTTATAAAACAAACATTTGGTGTTAAGTAAGATTAAATACAAATGGTCTAAATCATATTAATTTCCCTTTTCACACTAATCGCAATGACAATAAGGAATATTATGAATGATTTGAATCTATGTTCATGGTTTGTGTATATGCGTCCTCTTGTTCAGGAGCTTGGCACCACAGACGGGAGAGTCCAACGTGACTTGAGAGCCACGTAGCAATGAGAACTCCCCCGCGTGGTCATCAAAGCTGATGAAGCTGCGCTACCACAACACGAGGCCAAACGCGCGTAATCTGTCTTTCTCTCCGACACAAAAAAGGATAGATTGATGGCGAGGGTATGGAGGTTTAATTACATTCGCAAGGTCTCCGTTGTCTCACAAAAGAGAGAGCGAACACGTATATCTCATGGAACATATCCAATAAAGATTAACGGTATTAATTCTTACAACACATTGGTCCATTCATAAAATGAGTACGGGCGGTCCTCGACTTAGGAACGAGTTCCGTTCCTGAGAGCCGTTTGTAGGGCGAACGGTTCGTAAGTCGGAACACGTGAATGGACTCGATGTAAATGCACACACGGTCAATTTTATAAAATGTGTTACGGGTCAACAAAGAGAAGAATTGTTAAATTCATAAATAAGAAGAAATATTTAGCACCTTGCAAGTAATACTGTAATAAATATTGTCTTGTAAATACAACAAACGTTGTCTTCTCTGGCGTTCCTCAAAAGATGCAGAGATTAAAAGGTAATTCCACACGCAGTTAAAGTAACTCATCACATTAAGTCACTTAAAGCTAATCAAATAATACATAAAGCTAGTGAGTTGTTACTGAAAGAGAGAATACAGCACAATATAAGTTAACTAAGTCACACTTCTAAATCACTAATGTCCAGTGTCTCTACAGATCACTGGAATATAATCGACACAATTACACAGCAATCAGTTGATAATGCATTTACCAAAACTAACACTACCCAAATTAACAAATTTGCTAGACTAACTAACAAACAACTCTCAACTAAAAATGAACATTTCCTAAACAAAACGGTTATCAACATGACTAACATTGAATTATCCAGCGATATGGTTTCAGTCCTGTCTAAAGGTTTTAACTTTGCTGTTGCCCCACGTACAATCCCTGTCGATGAGATCATTGCTGAAGTGGAAGCAGCAGTGAGACATCTCCCCATAATCACGCTGAGATGACTAGGCACGAGGTTGCCAAAAATATTGAGAACGGCAAAGTACCATAAACAAATATTCACTTCAGTGAAGCAAAAGCCTTAAGAGAATTGAGAGCAAATAAAGATATTTAAATTCTTGCTGCTGATAAGGGCCGATTGACTGTTGCGATGTTCTGTGAGGATTATGATAATGAAATCAAAAATTTACTCGATGAAATTAAACGAGACCCAACCAGCACTTTGGAAGCGAAAAACAACGGCAATCATTGCCAAGTCATCAATTCCCAAGGAAGAGCAATACCTGATCAAACCAAGGGCATAAAAAACACCCAGACTTTATGGGCTACCAAAATTTCACAAACCTGATGTCCCATTAAGGCCCATAGTACAATAGGCTCTGCCACGTACAAATTAGCACAGTACATAACGAAACAAATACAGCCCTACATCGGTAGGACCTCTTTGTTCATCAAAAACTCTGAACATCTCGTAAATATAATTAAAGATATTAAGCTTAATCCTGATGATATTCTCGTAAGTTGAGATGTGACCTCTCTGTTCACGAGGGTTCCGGTCAACGAGTCAATTAAATTACTCGACACTGGTAACGAACAAAGGTTTAGCCAAAGATATCCCAAGACTAGCTGAACACTGTCTAAAGAACATTTACTTATTGTGGCAAGGTGACTTCTATAACCAAAAGGAAGGCGCAGCAAAGGGCTCTTTTTCGTCTTCTGTGAAAGCGAATTTGTACATGGAAGATTTTGAAACAAAAGCAATAGCTTCAAGCACACTTAAACCATCTGCTTGGTTTAGATATGTGGATGACACATTGATGGTCTGGCCACACGGCAAAGATACAATGAACACATTTCTAAATCATCTCAACTCGCAAAACCGCAGTGCGGGAAGAGTAGGGGAGACGGGGGTTTTGTGTCGAGGTGAAAGTGAAAAGTCAATAGTTTACTCCAAATGTTAAGATTCGCAGTTGTTAAATAGTCCTTTGATACAGTAACAAGGTTGGGAATCACGTAGCATTAGAAGGAGGGCGGTGATCATTTCGGACCCAGAAACGCAGCCGTATTTTTCCCAGAAGTTTCATTATTTGTCGAACGCGGTTTTAATCCATCACGGCATGCTCCAGGAACATAACTCCCGCGTTCGGCGAGGTCTGCCTGTATATTAATGGACTTCGTTGGCAGGAGAGAGCCAGGAGAAGAGGGGTCAGCAACGTGGCAAGAACGAGTGGAACAGCCGGAAGAGGACCAACAGAACACCAGCAGGGCCAGAAAGGCAGAGGCGACCTCGATGTTCATGTCAGCCGGGTAGCCTGCACTCCTGGGCTCGTAAGGCTACTCAAGCCGCGCGTTGTACGCACACGGGTGAAGCGCCGAGTGACCACTCAGAGGGGTCGTGCTAAAGTAGTGGAGAAGGTGTAGTGGTAAAGCAGTTGAGATGCTAAAAGCAAATGTGAAGATTTGCAGTTGTTGAACAATATAGAGCCGGAATAACATCGTTACAACCGTCTGGTCCACGATTTCATTTTTAAGCAAGGAGATCACGTTGATTGCAGCAACTACGAGGGCATCTCGCTCACAAGTGTGGCGGGAAAGGTCCTGACAAGGATTATTCAACATCACCTTGCAAGGCAGGCTGAAGAGAGGTTTGCAGAGCGCCAGTGTGGTTTAAGACTGAGGCGGTCCTCCACAGATGACATTGTCTATCTGCTACAGCAGAGGTGTAGAGAATTTAAACAGGACCTACATCTCTGCTTTTTTGACCCGGTCAACGCCTATGATACCATCAATAAGCCAAGCCCATTTTTGGTGCTTTTGGGGTCTCTGTCCTACTGGTCACATTCATTAAGGATTTCCTGTTCACCTTGGGGTGCGACAGGGATGCCATCTCTGCCCCTACATTAGTTAACATCTTCTTTGACCACGTAGTTCGAGATCCTTTCTATGGCTGCACCAGAATTTCCATCTGGTACAGATACAATGGGAGGCCGATACATGCCCAGGGTACGCTCCCTCATGGCCAGCCATGTAATGCACGCTGATGACCTGGTAATTACTGGTCACTCTGAGAACGAGTTGGAGACTCAACTGCTGAAACTGGAGCGTGCTCCTAAGAGATAGGACCTTTCCATCAACCCTGCAAAAGCAAGGCACCTGCCCGGGTATTTTACGTCATCGAATGCTCCACCCCCACCACTCTCCACGAGTGATGAGGCGGTTGTGGAAAGAGTGGAAAGAGCTTCCATCGTGAGGCAGCGTGCTTATGACCAGCTCCAGTTTGGCAGCACCGGTCTCAGCTCGAAATCGGTCGAACGGCATTATCTTTTCAGCAGCTGCGTAACAGCTGTGTGGTGGTTACCTGGCCTGTTGCTCCATACAAAGCTCTGGGTTTTTAGGTTTGATCGCGTACATAATCCTAAAACCTCTATTATGGATACAATTGGTCGCGAAAGCCTACGTGTTCAACAGAGCTCTGGGTGTTCTCGGCCATCGTGTTTGCGCTTGCTTCCCTATGCTTGCGAATTGTGGAGCCCTTGTAAAGGAACATCCATTCAGGTTGAAAACATTCAGGCCGCTTGCCTACAACCAATCCTAAGTTTAACCAGGCTGCATTGTGTGCGGAGCTCGCAAGATCCTTGAAAGATCTGGATACAGTCCCATCAGTTAGCTCCTCCGGCAGGATAATCTGCGTTGGCTGGGTCATGTAGCCCGCATACCCAGCCACCACATGACCCAAGCAGCTTGTGTTTGGCAGGGTATAGGGGGGTGCAGGTTGGTGAAGTGGGGGCCTAAGTACCGCTTCAGACATCTGGACTCTATGACATCTGTATCGTCACAGGACACCCATAAAATAGAACCTAATAGCTTATTGGGCATGTCCTGTTGAAATAAATCACATCTAAATATCACTCGCCACAGATGTCAGGGGAATCGTGGCCAGGAATCAATCTCGACCCTCCAGGGTTTATAGAGCAGCGCGTCAATCACCGTGACACCGTTCCATGGACGTGTAACGCTGTAAACCCTCTGAGAGCGGAGATTCTTTATCGTTTATGTGTACTCCGGAAACTCAGCCCAGCGTCAAGTCGCCTGCAGACAGGAACAGCTCCCACCTCGGTTTCGTCTATGAAGTCGCCCCATATCTATAAAGTTATATTGCCCGTGTGAGTCACTCGGTGCGCTTCCAATTATAGGGGTGTCCTGGCTTGATTTTTTAAAATAAGACCTTATCAGTCGTGGCATTATTCTGCCTACATCATAGGTCAGGCAGTTATTCATCATCAGACAGACTATGGTGTCCAATCGCACAAATAAACTGTAAAATGTTATATCGCGTCGTTGATGCAATTTGCATCTCACAATCGCTGAGCAGAGACCACAGGCAGGCTGGAAGACTGCCAGGCATTGGGCCAGCGCCAACCAGTTTTTTTGCAGTTCTCTATATATTAAGTTGTTTCAGACAAATAGTGAGTACAAATGTGTCGTGAACCCAACACCACCCGACACGGCCAATTAGTAAGGTGTGTCATGTAACCAAAACGTGACCATTCGTGACTACTTCAGCACGTCGGTGTGATGGCGAGTAAACACACAACGTTTACAATTGAGTACGACGTTTCGCCGGTGATGAGAAGGAGCTTCGTCAGGCGATTTGCCAGACTTGTGAAGAAGCCCTCCTGCTAGAGCAAGGTGATATCGTTGCTGTTAGCCTATCACAGGGGTCGGCAACTTGCGGCTCCAGAGCCTGCAGGCGGCTCTTTGACGACCGCTTCGTGACCTTATTGATTAAGGACCGCCACCTCGTTTTTACCATAGTGCACTGCGGCTCTTGAAACACTGAGATTCTAACCGAATTCGGAGAAAAAAATGTCTGCTCTTGTTATTTTGGTTTCCGACCGCTGGCCGATCGCGTGCAACAGATCAAACATTTTTTATTACGAATATCGGTCATGAAAGCCAGGGAGACCGTGGCCACGCCAGGGAGACCGTGGCCACGCCAGGGAGACCGTGGCCGGGCCAGGGAGACCGTGGCCGGGCCAGGGAGACGGTGGCCGGGCCAGGGAGACCGTGGCCACGCCAGGGAGACCGTGGCCACGCCAGGGAGACCGTGGCCGGGCCAGGGAGACGGTGGCCGCGCCAGGGAGACCGTGGCCGGGCCAGGGAGACCGTGGCCACGCCAGGGAGACCGTGGCCGCGCCAGGGAGACCGTGGCCGCGCCAGGGAGACCGTGGCCGCGCCAGGGAGACCGTGGCCGGGCCAGGGAGACCGTGGCCGCGCCAGGGAGACCGTGGCCGCGCCAGGGAGACCGTGGCCACGCCAGGGAGACCGTGGCCGCGCCAGGGAGACCGTGGCCGCGCTAGGGAGACCGTGGCCGCGCCAGGGAGACCGTGGCCGCGCCAGGGAGACCGTGGCCGGGCCAGGGAGACCGTGGCCGCGCCAGGGAGACCGTGGCCGGGCCAGGGAGACCGTGGCCGCGCCAGGGAGACCGTGGCCACGCCAGGGAGACCGTGGCCACGCCAGGGAGACCGTGGCCGCGCCAGGGAGACCGTGGCCACGCCAGGGAGACCGTGGCCGCGCCAGGGAGACCGTGGCCAGCGCCAGGGAGACCGTGGCCGCGCCAGGGAGACCGTGGCCACGCCAGGGAGACCGTGGCTGTGCAGTGCGCCAGGGTCGTGCCGGGCGGACTGGTTGCCCTGCACGTGCTGGAGGAGGAGGATGAGGCTGCAAAGTGGCTCTGTGGTCTATGTGTAGACTGACGCCCACTCAAAGAACGTTTAATTCATCTAAAATATATAAATATATCTTTAGTAAATGTATCTCTTGTGTTAACTGTGGGAAGTCACGTGAAACAGCATTCGCTCAATAAATGTTGACGTCGAGAAGCTGCGCGCGCTTTCTCGCACTCGCCATCCGAACGGGAATTTCAAGATCGCCTCCCTCGATCGACTCGGCGTGGACAGAGCGCGAGAGATACAAAAGCCCCCGGGCGCGTCATTTGCGAGCAGTTTCAGCATCCGTAGCAGCGTCTACGCAGCCGAAGTGGCGAACTGTGTTCCCTATGATGCAACAATCGACACACTCGTTATTAGCGATACTGTGGCCTTCATGGAAACAACATATATAATAGACGACGTTTCGAGCAATATTCCTTCTTCATAGCACACGAGTGATGTTGACGAATTGCAGCTATATTTACGAATGCGATTAGTTGTTATTGTTGTTGTTGTTCACTGTGCGTGTGCACCGTTGCCAAGCCAGCATCAACAACATTGTTTGCGTCATGCTCTGGATGTTACCTAAAATCACGTGTTCCCGAGCGGCGGCTGCCAAGCAGAAGGGCAGTGGTCAGCACCACGTGCGGCACCATGAGCCCGATTCTCGGCTACGAATAAAACTATTTTATATTTTTTATTAGACCAGCTAAGGCATCCCGCTGAGCTATGCAGCTCTTTCTTCAGAAGCGACCTGGCCACAGATGGTAGCTTAACTAAGTGGCTTGTCACGTGGAAATATTTCGCGGCCAAAGACTCAGAACGCGTGATGTTGATTCTAAATGTGGAGGGGGAAAACCGGGGGACCCAGAGAAAAATCCACGCGACCACGGGGAGAGAGACACGCAAACTCCAAATATACAGGCGAGCGATATGTACGTATGTTGAACTTCTTTCGCACTAATCGTGCTAATCAGAGGTGGGAACCGGTCCTGCGCTCACTCCCCGCTACCTTCGCCAACACGCGCGGCGAGGCATAGTCAAACAACCCACGTGGGCGCCTTCATCCAGCGGTGGATTGTCAAGAATTCCCGAATAATCAGTGAAAAAACTAAAAAAGGCTCCCCGAACGCCAGAGTCATCGTCGCACGGACGTTCGATTAGCTGGACGGAAGAGGCGACCGCCCCGGTGGTTGACTCGAGAAGCAAGAAGACCTTTTTCCCTTTCTACGACCCCTTTTATTGTTACTACATCAAAGGTAACCCGGCGCCGACTCACTGGCCAATCGGCTCGCTGGGATTTCCAAGCCGCATTTCGTTGCTATTTTTAGCTATGTCCGTGCACCGGTTGGCTGCCGAGTGCCCGGCCAATCACAGGGGTGACCCCGCTTTCCCGCCGTTCGTGGCTCAGCCCCCCTTCCTGCCTGCCGATTCGTGTGTGGGGTGTGTGTGTTAACCGCGGGGGCTGGGCAGCCCCGTCGTGACCATGTAATTTCAACCCAAGTCACGGCGCCGCGGTGCGAGTTAGCATCGGGGGAGATCGCCCAAATTCCCTGGCCGTGAAGATTATCCCTATGAGAGGGCTTCTGGGTGAAAACCTGTCGGCCAGGTGACCTCCCCTCGGAGCTCTATGTGGGGGGAAATGTGTGAGGGTGTGTTTATGTGGGGGGTGGCGAGGGGGAAGCAGCATCGGCCCCGTCGCTTGGTGGTGGCGAGATCGTAGATGGGGCGCCCGCAGAACGGCTTCACGGTGGCGACATCACAGGGTCGGTGTGTGCGTGTTTGTGCGGGGGGTTGGTGAGTGGGAAGCCGCGTCGTCCCCGTCGCTTGGCGGTGGTCGAGTCGTAGGTGGGGCTCCCGCAGAGCGGCTTCACGGTGGCTGCGGCATCACATTCGCTGCGCTACGAACACGGTGACCCGAGTTCGATTCCCGCTCACGGCCAGCAGGCAGTGACAATTATATGAACCGGTCCTGGGCCTCCCCTAGGTCGACTCAGCCTCAAATTAGTACTTGGTGCAGTGTGTGAACATTGCCACTGGGGAGACAAAGGCGGCCGAGCGTGATGCTGGTGATGCTGGCCACCCACCCCTTCGTGTGCCATTCCGGCCTTTATAGGTGTTCGCTAACAGCACTTGCCCCAACAGTCTGGTAAGGCTATACGGAGGTCTTTGGCTCTTGTATGGGGGAGCGGTGGCGTCGTCGTGGCCAGTGCACTCAGCAAGCCGAGTTCGAGATGAATGCCCACAGCCAACATCAGTGGCGACTACCTCAACCAGTCTCTGGGCCTCCCGTATGTCGACTTCAATGGGCACCTGGTGCTGCGTATCGCCATCAGCACTGGGGAGACAGAAGTGGCCGAGCGTGATTCCCCCTACCATAGGTTGTTCGCCTTTCCGGCCTTCATAGGTGCTCGCTAACGACACTTGCCCCAAAGGGTCTATAAGGCTATACGGGGGGTCTTTGTCTTCACGTGTGCTTCTCCGTCTCCCTCTCGCACGCCCTCTCCTCATCCCTTCCTCCTCTGGGGTCTTCAGGCTAATTAATAAGAGTCGTGTGAGAGAGGGGGGGGGGGGGAGGCAGAGTGCTGCTCGAGTGAGGGAGGGAGAGGAGGAGCGAGTGAGTTGTAGTGTGAGAGCGAATGAGTGTGTGAGTGTGACAGAGTTTGTGTGAGGGAGAGGGGGAAGCTTGAGAGTGAGAGAGACAGGAGATGGTGCGAGAGAGAGAGAGTTTAGGAGAGGAAGTGTGAGAGAGAGGTGGGGAGTGTGAGAGAGGGTTTAATAAAGTGTGAGATATATAGAGAGTGAGACTTTTGACTTTGAAACAACTTTTATTGCCGCCAGCAGCAACAGCACTGGAGGCGATTTCGATATGAAATACACAAAGTCACCAGCAACACAAATGAAATTAAACGCTACAAATCCACGCGCTGTGGCGCTAAAAGCACCGCGCACAACACGAAAGACAAGTCACGTGGTGGTGGTGGTCATCGCGCACGCCACGGTGACGAGCGAGCGCTTCAGAAGGTGAACACGAGGGTGCCGTCCACACTGGTACAGATTACTTTTCCGGCTCCCCAGCGTTCGAAGAAGACATGCACATCACCGACATGTGTGTGGTATGCGTGCTCCAGCCGGAGCCGTGCCTTAAGCAGGCCTCTGAACACTGGAAGCACAGAGCAGCCGTCAGTGTCACCTTCCAGCATCTTTTTTCTCGTTCTGTACACCGCCATCTTCACCTGACCACAGGCGAAGTTGGCGAGGTCATGGCGCTTGTTAGCCAGGTAAGGCACCACCCCAAATACGAAGCTGCTGTTGTAGAAGGGCACCCCCAGTTTCCTGAAAATGTCCCTCAAAAGGCGGAACATTTGTTTGAGCCGCTGGCAGTGAAAGTACCGGTGGGGCAGATCCTCCCTGGCACCGCAGGAAATGCACAAGTCTGTTACCCCTGGCGAGATTCGGCTGAGCCACACGGCCGATGGCAACGTGCAGTGTGCCAACCTCCACTGGAGGTCACCGCAGCGTTTGGCTACGGGAGACTTGTACATTTGTTTCCACTGAGGGGCAGTCGCAATAAGGGGAGAGAAATTATTTCTCCATTTTGTGTAGAGCGTGAAAAACTTTTGACTTTTAAACAACTTTTATTGCCGCCAGCAGCAAAAGCACTGGAGGCGATTTCGAAATGAAATACACAGTCACCAGCAAACAAATGAAAATTAACGCTATAAATCCACACGCTATGGCGCTAAAAGCACCGCGCACAGCACGAAATAAAAGTCACGTGGGGGTGGTGGTGGTCATCATGAGCGCCACGGTGATGAGCGAGCGCTTCAGAAGGTGAACACGAGGGCGTGCACATTACCGACATGTGTGTGGTATGCGTGCTCCAGCCGGAGCCGTGCCTTAAGCAGGCCTCTGAACACTAGAAGCACAGAGCGTGAAAGAGAGAGTGTGAGAGATACAGCGTGAGAGAAAGTGTGAGAGAGAGAGAGTGTGTGAGAGAGTGCGGGAGAGAGTGTGAGTGTGTGAGAGTGTGAGAGAGAGAGAGTGAGAGTGTGTGAGGGAGTGAGAGGGAGTGTGTGTGAGTGAGAGAGTGTGAGAGTGAGAGGGAGTGTGAGAGAGAGAGAGAGAGAGTGTGAGAGAGTGTGTGAGAGTGAGAGAGTGTGAGAGAGAGTGTGAGAGTGTGAGAGAGTGTGAGAGTGAGAGAGTGTGAGAGTGTGAGAGAGAGTGTGAGAGTGAGAGAGTGTGAGAGTGTGTTAAAGAGGGAGTGTGAGAGTGTGAGAGAGTGTGAGTGAGAGGGAGTGTGAGAGTGAGAGAGGGAGTGTGAGAGTGATAGAGTGTAAGAGTGTGTTAAAGAGGGAGTGTAAGAGTGTGTGAGAGTGTGAGAGAGAGAGTGTGAGTGAGACTTTTAAACAACTTTTATTGCCGCCAGCAGCAAAAGCACCGAAGGCGATTCCAATATGAAAAACAGTCGCCAACAAACGAAAGAAAACAAACGTTACATATCGTTACAAATCTACGTGCTGTGGTGCTGAAAGCACCGCACACAATACAAAAGAAAAAAGTCACGTGGTTGTGGTGTCATCGCGCACGCCACGGTGACGAGCGAGCGTTTCAGAAAGTGAACACGAGGGTGCCGTCCACGCTGGTGCAAAGGGCCTTTCCGGCTCCACAGCGTTCGAAGAATACGTGCACATCACCGACGTGTGTGTGGTACGCGTGCTCCAGCCGGAGCCGCGCCTTAAGCAGGCCTCTGAACACCGGAAGCACAGAACAGCCGTCAGTATCATCCTCCAGCATCTTTTTCCTCGTTCTGTACACCGCCATCTTCGCTTGCGCGCAGGCGAAGTTGGCGAGGTCATGGCGCTTGTTTGCCAGGTAAGGCATTCCGTATACGAAGCTGCTGTTGTAGAAAGACACCCTCAGTTTCCTGAAGATGTCCCCCAAAAGGCGGAACATTGGCTTGAGCCGCTGGCAGTGTAAGTATTGGTGGGGCAGATCCTCCCTGGCACCGCAGGAAATGCACAAGTCTGTTACCCCTGGCGAGATTCGGCTGAGCCACACGGCCGATGGCAACGTGCAGTGTGCCAACCTCCACTGGAGGTCACCGCAGCGTTCGGCTACGGGGGAGACTTGTACATTAGTTTCCACTGAGGGGCGGCTGCAATGAGGGGAGAGAAATGGTCTCTCCATTTTGTGTCCGGTAGGTCGGCCAGGTCCCGGGAATGTATCGCCTTTACGCAGCACGTGTAGAGCGCCTTGACACAGCACGTGTAGAGCGCCTTTACGCAGCACGTGTAGAGCACTGTGTTTGGGGCACTCTTGAGGGGCACGTTGCTGCAGCTTCGGAGCTTCAGGAGCTTGCCGGAGTCGCTGTGGCCGGGGGGCTTGGCGCAGGATAAAACACAACTCTGGGAAAGAGGAGGGTGCGGGGGGGCCACCGCCATCCTCCGGTGCTTCCAGCTTAAGGCGCAGCTCCTTCATGGCGTGGAGTACGTCGCGCAGCAGCTTCTCCCCAGCGAGCATGGAGCGGAGCCCTGCGGTGTGTGAGTGAGAGGGAGTGTGAGAGAGAGAGAGTGTGAGAGTGTGAGTGTGTGAGAGAGTGTGAGTGAGAGGGAGAGAGGGTCACACCCGACAGCAGGGAGCTGCGCGCGCCGCGCTGAGCGGCCGGCGTCAGCCGTGGCGCGTCGGGCTCGGCCCGGGCCGTGGGCATTGGCCACGCTTACTTAGCTCTCAAAGGGCTCCTCCGTGGGGGGGCTCGTTAGCTGGAGCCGGCCCGGCGGTGGGGGGTGGTAGGATGGGATTTGGGGGGAGGGGAGGGGGCAGGAGGCTGGACACGGGAGAATGCGGTGGCTGGGTCGGGGTGGGGGGGTGTGGGGAGCGGTGGCGCGACGGTTAGCGCTACGCTGCGCTACGAACCCGGCCACCCGAGTTCGATTCCCGCTCGCGGCCAATAGCCGGTGACGATTGTCTGAACCGGTCCTGGGCCTCCTCTAGGTCGACTCGGCCTCAAATGAGTACCCGGTGCGGTGTGTAAACATCGCCACTGGAGAGACAAAGGCGGCCGTGCGTGGTGCTGGCCACCCACCCCCTCGTGTGCCGTGCCGGCCTTCATAGGTGCGGCTCGCCTACAGCACTTGCCCCAAAAGTTTGTTATGACTAGACGGAGATCTTGTCTTTGGGTGTGTGAATATGGACAGCATCAACTTCTTCTTGTCGTGTGGCTGCTGATGCAGCTGCAGAGCAACGACTTCACATTCAAGGCGGTCAAGCCACAGACAACCGCGTCAGGAGCAAGCGGAGTCGTACAGCAGCAGCAGCATCATCGCTGTGATGTCTCCATCGTTATTTGTGGATCGGGGCATTGCGTCGTGACGCGTGGTACGGTCTGTACTGGATGACCACAGTCGCACTGCTACTGGAGAGAGCTTTGAATTCTCCTTCTGTGCGTCAGATATCCGCATCCACTGCCATGGTTTGTGCAGGGGATGCGAGCTAGAGTGGACCATGAGCAATTTCGTGGAAGTTCAAACCCCAGGGAATCTTCTGCGTTAGGTTTTTCACAACAAGGTGGTTGCTTGTGAGTTCAGGATCAATGATAATGTACCGTACACGTCTTTCGGAAGAAGAAGAGAAATAACAACCAATCCGAGCTTAATGAAATGTGGGCTTCCTGCAGATTTTGTTTTGCACGCGCCTGGCCTCCGGCATCCCAAATGACAGATTTTATTTTATCTTTTCAAGTGACAATTATCCAGACGTGACGGATTCCATGCGATCACGGGCAGGTTGATCTCGAAACGTCGCTTACACGTCACTGATCACGCCCGATGTCAGCTCCGATCCGTCACGCGAGCAGTGAGCGCGACGTCTCCCCTCGTTCGGCGAGCGAACCGATCCCGGGAGACTCCCCACGGCCATCGAAACCAGATCCGCGTTTGATCCGCAACAGAGGCAGCGGTTCGTGCCCTGCTCGTTCGCGGCAGCCCGGTGGCGCTTGCGGCACTGCTGGCGAAAGTCGCCCACCGGTCCCCTCGCCATCGTCACCCTCCTCTTCCTCCTCACCACCACCTCCCAAACCATCACGCGCCCTCCCCACCACCACGCTTCCCAAACAACTTCCAATTCTGTCGCCCACCCCCGCTCTCTCTCTCTCTCTCTCCACCTCCGCAACTTCCCTGGGCTCTCATCCCTCTTCCTCCTCCTCCGTGGCCCCGCAACGGGGGGAGCCCCCCGCTTAGCCAAGGTGGTGGTGGGGGGGGGGAGAAGACAAAGCGGTCCGCGGGCGCACGGTGCCGGTGGTGGCGGTGGGCATTGTGCCGCGACGCCGGGAGGGCTCCGATTGAAGCGGCGCGCTGGCTCGGGGCGCGCTGGCGCCAGCCGCAGAGACGCGGCCTGGGAACAGGGCGAGCGGAGAGAGGGGCTTGCCACAAGCCCTGCTGCTGCTGCAGGGCTAGTGAGTGGGGCTGTGGCTGGGCTGGGTGGGATGCCATGATGATGTCGGGGGGATCGTTGTTTTGTTGTTGTTGTTGTGTGGTGGTGGTGGTGGTGGGGGGTTATTCGCACATATGCGAGGCGGTGCAGTCTCAGCAACGCAATATTTATAGGCCCTCTTTCTCAGTGATAAAGAAGCCCATGGGAGCGAGGCACTTCGGATTGTTTCATACATTCCCAGCAACGATTGGCACTTCCCCCCGCCCCCTCAGCACTGCGAGGAGCGGTGGCGCGGTGGTTGAACGAACTTCGCTAGAAACCCGATGAATGCATCAGTTTAATTCGAGTGATTTCTGAACCGGTCGTTGGCCACTTTCCTCCACCAGCCCCGCACTCACCAGCGCGGTGAAGTATGGTCAAGCAATTCCCATGACGGACACGGCATGGGGGAGGTCTTTAACCAGGAGTCAATTGAAAAGTGCTGAACATTATGCTGAGCCAGTGGCGTAGTAACTACATTATCAGTGGCGTAGTAACTACATTATCAGTGGTGTAGTAACTACATTATCAGTGGCGTAGTAACGACATTGTCAGTGGCGTAGTAACGACATTATCAGTGGTGTAGTGACTACATTATCAGTGGCGTAGTAACTACATTATCAGTGGCGTAGTAACTACATTATCAGTGGCGTAGTAACTACATTATAGTAGTGACTACATTATCAGTGGCGTAGTAACTACATTATCAGTGGCGTAGTAACTACATTATCAGTGGCGTAGTAACTACATTATCAGTGACGTAGTAACTACATTATCAGTGGCGTAGTAACTACATTATCAGTGGCGTAGTAACGACATTATCAGTGGCGTAGTAACGACATTATCAGTGGTGTAGTGACTACATTATCAGTAGAGTAGTAACTACATTATCAGTGACGTAGTAACTACATTATCAGTGACGTAGTAACTACATTATCAGTGGCGTAGTAACTACATTATCAGTGGCGTAGTAACGACATTATCAGCTCAGCGGGTGCGGCAATCGATCAGATGAGGCCCCAGTATTTGATTTGTGTCACACCGTCGGCTATTCTATATCGCGTCCTCGTTACTCCGCTCACGGTCTCGAACATTTAACGCTGTGGAGTCGCCTCCGTCTTCGCAAAATGCAGCCACTAAAGAGCTCCATCATACCTCTGTGCAATATGACGTTCACTGTTCAAATTAAATTAAAATAAAACGTGGAACTTAAATGAAAGCATTTCCATGAAAAATAAACTTAAACCGTGCTTCAAAATAAGTGTTGTTGTTGTTGTACACTGTTGTCGAAAACAAATCTCACGGTGGCTTTCAAGGGGGCCGCCAACTCGGGTAAGGCACCCCCCTGCCTGACCTCACGCTGCTCGTTTTGCCACTGCGCTGATGTCAAACGTGGAATTAGCCGTGTCACACGTGCGACGCAGCGTGGAGACTGGTCCCGGACACAGCCGACAAGGGCGCCACCTCTCGCACGTCAAGTACCGTCCGTTGAACTCCCTTCGCCCCGTTACGCAGCCGACCCGCGCTGATGGACGGCTGCCACCCATCGCGGGGGACGGGCTGACAACCGCGTGGAAGGTCGCGTGGGAACGATGCCGCGGCGAGAGTCGTCGTCTTCCCCAGGACGAGCGGGGACCCGGGCGGGGTTCGTCTGAAGCCGAAGCACTCGCGAATCGGGCTCCTCTTGTCGAGCTGGAGCGTCAGGTGCGGCTACTCCAGCCCGTCCTGATGTCCGCCAACCACGGGACTTCGCTTTCGAGCTCGCGCGATCACATCGCTCGCTCATCCCCGACAGCGCATGAGGAAGTTGACAGGCCCCGGGGGTTGACGGTTGTCTGCAGTACCGCAACCGCGAGACCAACGGTGAGGGGTGTTGGGAGCTGAATCGGTCACTGAACGGCACGGAGGGAGAGTTGGTCTGTCCCCGCTGGCGAACGGTGACGTCCGCTGCTGTTATTCTGACAATACCGCGGCGCACCTGTGCACTTGAAGCGACGATTTCAGGTGGCGAGTGATATAAAGAGATCACAACCGGCCCTGGGCCACCACCTTAACCCCCCCCCCCCCCCACCCACCTAGCGGCTAATCGTGAAGTATGAACTGTGGAGCGGTTTCGACTTTCTGGGTCTCATCAAGCATCGCCTACCGGGAGACGTTACTGGCGAGGACACTCTGTCTTCACCCACGCGGCCCTGCCCAACGCAGCAGCAGCAGCAGCAGCAGCAACAACCAGAGCCGTGCCTCGGGTACACGGCGGGTCGGGGCGAGCGCCTCGGGCCCCGCGCTTTGGGGCCCACACAGCGTGGGATTTGTCTCGGGGCCCGCACCTCCCCCCTCCTCCTAGGCCACGAGCGAGACGACAACCTCACATTGCACGCTGCCCTGGTAGTGGGTGGCGCGGCGCCCCGGGGCCCTGCTGACAGCTCGCTGCGCGCCAGTGCTGAGGCGACAAAGCGGAATAATGTTGAACAATTAGCTCCTCGCTCGCTCGGCAATGCTGCGGCCCCGTGCGCGCCGCCACGGCCGCCTCGCGCCCTCGGCTCCGCAGGGATAGACCCCTCGAAGTTAGACCCCGCCCCCCCCCCCCCGAGGATAGACCCCTCGGGATAAACTCCCTGACGATAAACCTCCCGATGATAGAGCCCCCCCCCCACCCCTAAAAAAAATAGACCCCTAGGGGATAGACCCCCGGGGACAGACCCCCGTTCCCACGCACGAGTTCCCCACCCGGTACTTCCCGCATGTAACCGCGGAGGAAGGGAATTGTGCCTCTGGTCTGGCCGCGGACACGAGGCGTGACGACGGCGGCGACGAATGAGCCACGCGTTATCCTCGTCGTAAGGCACTACCACGAGAGTGCAAGGCACGCCTATCCATGATTATCCTATGTTATATCGCGAGAGTTGTCTTATTCCTGAGCTTACCTGGGGTGTCCGGCCAGCTCTCAATGGAATTGCTGCGAGTTCAAATCCTGGTCGGCGGTCGACTCATCATACCATTGGGGTGGATAAAGTAGGCACCACCTTGCGGGGAAGTTATCCGTGGTGGCCTTATGGATAGCCTCGTCCCGTCATAGGAACGCGGAATGTCCACCCATGCTCGGTGACTTGTCGATCCCGGTAGCAAGAAGACGAAGCACCTTCGATTCGCACGGTTGGCTACGTACGGTGCGAAAGAAGTTCAACGTGAACACGACGCTAAGGCGAGGTGGACGCGCCGTGCCACCGTCCCGCAGCACCCCTGTGGAGCGGGCGTGATCGCACACGCAGAGCTTGACTGAGCTGCAGAGCGGTTTAGATATCATCTCCTGTGCCACTGATGTTAGCCGTGGTCTGATGTCAAACTCGAGTCGCCATGTGATCTGTATATGTATGTGATCTGTATATGGCGCTTGCTTGAACGTCTCAGCAAATTAAAACCCTTCCACATATGGCATCTCATCTAAACCATGGCAATGTCAAGGGGGACCCCCAGCGGCAACCCTCCCTACGTGGCACAAACATGCGCGCAGCACACGGCAGCACGTGTGCCCGGAGCTTGCGTACAGTGCGCTAACCACCGCGCCACCGCTCCCCCACACAACAACAACAACACTCGCACTCTACTCCCGTGTATACAGGGTAGGGGCTGCCCTCCTCCTCCCACGAGCCCCCACCACCACCACCTCTCTCTCTCTCCCATCTCGGCACGAGATCGGCACCGGGCAGCAGATGCGAGCCCAGCGCCGCCATAAAACAGCGCCGCCGCGGCCCGGCGCCCGGGCGCGGGGTCGCTGGCGGGCGCGGCCCCGTTCCGCGGGCCGCTCGGCGGTGCCGCGAGTCTAGACGGGTCGCCCCGGGCCCCGGCCCCCCTCCTCCTCCCTCCCTCCTCCACCGCGCCACCAACGTCAAGAGGCGCGCGGAGTAGGCGCCGCCGCCGACGCCGCCGGCCCGCGGTTGTTATAGAAACTGCGGCGCGGCCGCTCTGAATTTCGCCAGTGAATTAGCTTGGTGTGTTTCACGCGACGCGGCACAATGCGCCCTAATTAGGGTCTCGACATGCGACCAGCGGGGCCAGCCTTCTCATCCCCTCCTCCTCCCCCCCGCTGCCTCGCCGCCCCCGCTCCGCCACCCCACGGCCCCCCTACCCCTCCCACCCGCGCCCCCACCGACTTTGGCCGCGGATGACGGCGCGCTCCAAATCCTCGCGTCGCGAATATAAAAGCGAGCGCGGGTCTCCTCCGCGGCCCCATCGCCGACCGCCCGTCAGCGTCACGCATGGGCGCGCCGAGACCATCATGCCGGGGTCCCTGCGCACGGAGCCCGCGCCGCTGCTCCTGCTGCTGCTGCCCCTGCTGCTGCCCCTGCTGCTGCTGCTGCTGCTGCGGATCGAGGGCAGCGCCGCGCAACATTTCCTCCACCTGCGCCCCGTGCCCAGCGAGGAGCTGCCCCTCACCGACCTCATCGAGTACCCGGACCCCGAGCTCGACCCCAAGGCCAAGGACCTGGACGAGAGGGTGCTGAGGAGGCTGCTGGGCAGCCACTTCGATCCGACCTTCATGTCCGTCGCGGCGCCGGGCGAAGTTCGCGCCCGCGGACTCGCCAAGAACGCCAGCGAGCCCGGCGAGCCGCACGCGCGGACCCCGCAGCACGGCCGAGTGGCCGCGGCTGCTGCTGCTGCGGCTGCTTCGGCGGCGTGGCGCGACCGCGTGATGCCGAGCGAGATCAGGGACATGGACTTCGCGCGTGCCGCTTGGCCGGACCCCAGGGGCTCGCGAGCCGGCGCCCTGGGCAGGAAGGCGCGGCGCAAGATGCAGCTCTTCCTGTGGGCCTACACCCAGTGCCCCGTGGCGTACGCGTGGAAGGACCTGGGAGCGCGCTTCTGGCCTCGCTACGTGCGCGAGGGCAGCTGCCAGAGCGGCCGCTCGTGCTCCATCCCCGCGGGCATGAGCTGCAAGGCGCAGCGCTCCACCAGCAAGGCCATCCTGCGCTGGTACTGCCGTGGGTGGGGCGCGCACAGGAACTGCACGTGGCTGAAGATCCAGTATCCCATCATAGCCGAGTGCAGGTGCTCCTGCTGAGACGACGAGGGGGGCGCATCGAGCCACTGCTGGACGGATGACGAACATCTCCCTGCCTCTCTCGCTCTCCGCGCGGGGTGCCACGTCGCGCGCTCCGGATGCCGCCTGGAATTCGCTCGTGGCTCCATCTCTGCTTTGGTCGTCCCGGACATTCCCTTACGACTGTGCCCGTGCGTGGTATGTGTCTGCCAACACGGGGCGAGCCGAGTTCGATTCTCGCGAACGGCCAACACCAGCGACCATTATTTGAACCAGTCTTCGGCCTCCCCTAGGTCGACTCAGCCTCAAACGGGTACCTGGTGCGGTGTGTAAAAGCATCGCCACTAGGGAGACAAAGGCGCACAGGCGTAGCGCTGGCCACCCACCCCCTCGTGTGCTGTGCCGGCTTTCAAAGGTGCTCGCGAACAGCACTTACCCCAACAGTCTGTTGAGGCTACACGGGGGATCTTTGACTTTGTGTGACGATTCGCAAATTGAAATTGACGCGAGCCACGTCCCATGAACATCGATTGCGTCCGTCACAAGTTGTACATTAACATCCACGTGCTAGGATAGGATACGATTGAGTTTATATATATATTTTGAAATATATAAATATACAGATAGTTTTTATTATATATATCATGAACAGTTCCGTATTGTTTCAGTATTAAGGCGATGTGTGTGTGCTCAAAGGAACGCGTCGCTGTGTGCACGCAAGAGTTATAGCGCTACCAATTAGTATGCTAGCCAGTGTTACATCACTACCAATTAGTGGGCTAGCCAGTGTTACATCACTACCAATTAGTGTGCTAGCCAGTGTTACATCACTACCAATTAGTGTGCTAGCCAGTGTTACATCACTACCAATTAGTGTGACAGTGTTACATCACTACCAATTAGTGTGCTAGCCAGTGTTACATCACTACCAATTAGTGTGACAGTGTTACATCACTAACAATTAGTGTGACAGTGATACATCACTACCAATTAGTGTGACAGTGTTACATCACTACCAATTAGTGTGACAGTGTTACATCACTACCAATTAGTGTGCCAGTGTTACATCACTACCAATTAGTGTGACAGTGTTACATCACTACCAATTAGTGAGCTAGCCAGTGTTACATCACTACCAATTAGTGTGACAGTGTTACATCACTACCAATTAGTGTGACAGTGTTACATTACTACCAATTAGTGTGACAGTGTTACATCACTACCAATTAGTGAGCTAGCCAGTGTTACATTACTACCAATTAGTGTGACAGTGTTACATCACTACCAATTAGTGTGACAGTGTTACATCACTACCAATTAGTGTGACAGTGTTACATCACTACCAATTAGTGTGACAGTGTTACATCACTACCAATTAGTGAGCTAGCCAGTGTTACATCACTACCAATTAGTGTGACAGTGTTACATCATTACCAATTAGTGTGACAGTGTTACATTACTACCAATTAGTGTGACAGTGTTACATCACTACCAATTAGTGAGCTAGCCAGTGTTACATCACTACCAATTAGTGTGACAGTGTTACATCACTACCAATTAGTGTGCTAGCCAATGTTACAGCACTACCAATTAGTGTGACAGTGTTACATCACTACCAATTAGTGTACCAGCCAGTGTTACATCACTACCAATTAGAGTGACAGTGTTACATCACTACCAATTAGTGTGCCAGCCAGTGTTATAGAAACTGCCAATTAACGCACTCCGCCAGTGGCTTCTGGTTGGCGTATTCTTGTGGGCTCGCATTTCGAAACGTTCCGCTCAAGCAGCGGTGTAGAACCTCCGCCCCGTGACTTATCCAGACCTGCGACCACACGAGTCCTTACTATCCGCCACCACCGCTGCGTCTTAGCCGCACTGATCGAGACCTCGAGGGTGAGAGTATCTTCCGTAGGTGAACACAACGACGCTGCAAGGTGCCCTCCCTCTCTCTCTCGCAGGGGGGCAGAAGTGACCACTGAGGAACGTGTGGATGCACGTTGAACTTCTTTCGCACCGTACCCAGCCAACGGTGCTAATCGGAGGTGTGACGGGGTGGGCGGTACAGTTTTAAAGAAATAACTTTACAATCGAGATGATTTCAAAGTGCATAGCTCCTGTGGCTTCCTAATATCGGAAGGAAGAGCGTTCCAGACGGCCCTCGCCACGCAGGGGGAGGGGAGGGGTGGGGGATTGGAGGTCACGTGTGCCGCCATGCGTCAATCGGAGATGCATCTCGGCGGTGTGTGAACGGACACGTCGGGAGTTGTGCACCTTACAGAACCTTACACAACAAGTGCATGCCGGTGTCTCTGTAACCTGTCTCTGGTTGCCAAAAGCGTGAGCGCATACACGCGCTCACACACACGCACGACACACATGACGCGCGCACACACACGCGCTCACACACACGCTCAGACGCATACACGCGCTCACGCACACACACGCACGACACACATGACGCGCGCACACACACGCGCTCGCACACACGCTCGCACACACACGCGCACACGCCCGCGCGCACACACACGCTCAGACGCACACGCGCACACGCACACACACGCAAAGACACACACACACGCACACACACGCTCAGACACACACGCAAAGACACACACGACGCGCGCGCAAAATATAACTATCCCACGTTTCGCCTCTAACAGGCTGTTGGGGCACGAGCTGTGTGCGAGTAGCACCTATGAAGGCCGGAAAGGCACACAAAGGGGTGGGTGCCCAGCACCACGCCCGGCCGCCTTTGTCTCCCGAGTGGCGATGTTTACACACTGCACCAGGTACTCTTTTGAGGCTGAGTCGACCTAAGGGAGGGGGGCTAGGACGGTTTAAAATAATCGCCACCGGTGTTGGCCGTGAGCGGGAATCGAACCCGGGTTGCCAGGTTCGTAGTGCAGCGTAGCGCTAACCGCTACACTACCGCTCCCCACACACAGGCGCGTACATACACACACACGTACACACACGCGCACACACACGTACAACAACAACCGCCATTCGCCACTAAGTGGCGGTGACGTCACCACGACGCTTGTGCCAGGCCATGTGCACCTTGAGGCCACGTGAAGTGTCGAACGCCCGCTGGCAGGAGGTCACGGGGCAGACCCAGGTGCCACGGGTCGACTGACTGAGATGACCGAGATGACTACCCCCTACTGTGCCAACTTGCTGTGCTTTAACCACCCGGTGCTCCGCTGGTTGTTGTGAGCGTCGCTCCTCCGCCCTCCGTTGTTGTTGGAGGGCGGACTGCCTCTAACTGCCCAGTAGCGTCCTTCACGAGCCTCCTCCACAGAGGCCGATCTTGACACCGCTGGTACCAGTCATCGGCAAGTCCACTCAGCTCCACGTCCTCCTGTACCACATCACTCCATCTCTTCTCTAGCCCGTGCCGCGCCCGTTTAGCCCCCTCGATTCGGCCGAACAAAAGCTGTTTAGGCATGCGGTAGCTGGGCATGCGGGCTACATGTCCCAGCCAACGCAGCCTTGCCTGCCGGAGGAGCTCACCGATGGGACTTTGCCCGCACACACACACGACACACGCGCGCACACACACGCACACACGTACACACACGCACACACACGAGGTGGTAATGTGTTTTGACGCTCGCACTTATTCGAGTAGACGTGTCCCTGGCATCCCAGTGCCTCTCGCTGTGAGCACGTGGCTTCATGGATCACTTTGGGATGGATGCATTCAGCGCACACGCTGCGAGTAGTATTATTATTATAGATCGTGTTGCTGGGTGTACGCGCGCGTTAGCAATATGAGTTTCGAGCAATATATCCGTGTGTCCCGGTGATGTACTCTACACAACACGTGAATGTTTGATGTGTTCTCTAAATATTTATGTCCGTGTTTATATTTTATTAAAATGCATTATGACGAGCTTGTGTTCATGTTTTAAGGACGTACGACTACTGGTTCAGAGCCACGAAGGTGAAATAGACTCTGCGTGTTCATTGAATGCATCCTGTGTGCGATTGAATCACACCGATGTCATAACGAGGGCTTCATTTCACACCGAATATTTTTTTGGTTTTTTTTTTCCCGGCCGGCTCGCTGTGGAGATGACTTGAATCGGTGTTGCCACGCAATCACAGTGGCCACAGCTCACAGTGAGGGCTATACTGGATGTGGTGTACCGGGCGCGGATATAATTTCCAGGCCCACCGACCCAGACAGACCCCGGCCGAAAGGAATCCTTTGGTTGTGCGTATTGTTTACTAAGATTATTAGAATAGTAACTTCACAATGGCGTTACCAATGTAGAGACTGTATTACGCGTAACGTCGCTGTTTTGATTAACCAGTGGAACTTCTAAGCTTTCCGAGTCAATAAAGGCAGCTTGCCTCGTGTGTTACTCTCGGCTTGAGATAACTCTTCTTACACGGTCGGTGAGTGAATGCAGAGGAAGGCGTGAGCAGTGCCGAATGAGCGACTGTTCCTGCACAGACACACCATCATCATAGACACACCATCATCAACACCATCATCATCATCAACACCATCATCATCCTAGATTTGAAGCTTTCGTGACTGAAAGGATTCATACTCTTAGGTTTTTCGGTAAAGTCACGTAGGTAAAATAAAAATAGAAATAATAATAGAAATAACATAATAAATCACGACGTTTCGGAGGCAACACAAGTCTCCGTCATCAGGTGGGGCCGTCAGCTAAAATTACTGTCTCTTGGAATTTTGCCTCACTTGAGACAGTAAATCTAGCTGTGACGGTCCCACCTGATGACGGAGACTTGTGTTGCCTCCGAAACGTCGTGATTTATTATTTTATTTTTATGATTATTTCTATTATTTTTTACCTACGTGACTTTACCGAAAAACCTAAGAGTACCATCATTACCACCATCATCATAGACACACCATCATCATGGACACCATCATCAACACCATCATCATAGACACACCATCATCATCATCAACACCATCATCATAGACACAGCATCATCAACTCCATCATCATAGACACACCATCATCATAGACACACCATCATCATCAACACCATCATCATAGACACACCATCATCAACAACATCATCAACACCATCACCATTATCATCTTCATCATCATCTTCAACGAGGCATCAACACCTTGCCGAGGCGAAGAATCTTGAGATCCGTGTGAGACTTGAGGAGCTATTGCTGAGATAAAAACGAAAAACTTAGAAAAATATTTTACCAGGTAAGGCCCACTGATGCTATATCGTTCTTCTTCAGAAGCGACCTGGCCACAAATGATAGCTCAACGAAGTGGATTATGGTGTGGACATTTATAGTGGCCTAATGCTCTAAACGCGTGTTTCTAAATGTGGAGAGAGAAAACCGGAGGACTCGGAGAAAAATCGACGAGGAGAACACGCAGACTCCAACTATACAGCAGCAGGGGTCAGAGTCGCGATCGAACTCACGACCTCCTGTGTACCAGGCGAGGTAGTTAACATCTCACCACCGCGGGGCCATCATCAGGACACCCGCACCAGTCCAGGTACTCGGCGAGGGCGAGACGGAGAGCACCAACGCGTACTGCCCATCGTGGTGAAGTATGGCCAATAATAGCCCCGTCGTGACCAACGCACCAGTAGAGGTGGGTCCAGAATTGGCAGCAACCACGCAGAGCGCAAATTGTGCTCGTCCCTCGCCCCGCCCCCTATCTCCACGGTGCCTGTCCGCGAGGCAGTACAGCAAGTAGGTCGCGGCCCTCTCGCCTGTACACCGGGCGGATGAGTGAGATTTACTGGGACAAAACAAGAAGCCATGACGTTAGTGTTAGTCTTTGGTTCTTTCGGTAAAGTCATGGAGATATAATTTTTTTGTAATAAATTGACTAAAAATAAGAACCACGACGTTTCGATCACAGCACAAGCGATCGTCTTCAGGAGGAGAGAGAGACGTCATTGTTCCCTGGCCTCTCTCTCTGCCCCCCCTCCTCCTCCTCATCGGCTTCCTCCATCGCCTGTCGAGTCGTCGACAAGGAGGGGGGGGGCAGCCCGTGCCGCCCCCCCCCCCCCGCGCTCTCCCATCCACCCGGCACTGCAGCTCACAGTAGAACTCTGACTCTTCAGAGACAATTCAAGGCCACCTTCAACCTTATGTGCTAACTACCTCTTCCTTAAAGACCACCTCTTCCTGAAAGACCACCTCATTATTGAAGACCACCTCTTCATTAAAGGCCACCTCTTCATTAAAGGCCACCGCTTGCTGCAAGCCCCCCACCCCACTCGCCTGCCTTTCGAGTGCCACTGAGCTCGGCTGGGCCTCTCCCGCTCAGGACCCTTCCGCCTCCCGCGTCTCAGAATCGCAGCGCGAGACGCGGGGCTCTGCCGCGGGGCTCTGCCGCGGGGCTCTGCCGCGTGGTTCTGCCGCGTGCCTCTGCCGCGGGGTTCTGCCGCGGGGCTCTGCCGCGGGGCTCTGCCGCGGGGCTCTGCCGCGTGGCTCTGCCGCGTGCCTCTGCCGCGGGGCTCTGCCGCGGGGTTCTGCCGCGGGGCTCTGCCGCGGGGCTCTGCCGCGTGGTTCTGCCGCGTGCCTCTGCCGCGGGGCTCTGCCGCGGGGCTCTGCCGCGGGGCTCTGCCGCGTGGCTCTGCCGCGTGCCTCTGCCGCGGGGCTCTGCCGCGGGGTTCTGCCGCGGGGCTCTGCCGCGGGGCTCTGCCGCGGGGCTCTGCCGCGTGGTTCTGCCGCGGGGCTCTGCCGCGGGGCTCTGCCGCGGGGCTCTGCCGCGGGGCTCTGCCACGGGGCTCTGCCGCGTGCCTCTGCCGCGGGGCTCTGCCGCGTGGTTCTGCCGCGGGGCTCTGCCGCGGGGCTCTGCCGCGTGGTTCTGCCGCGGGGCTCTGCCGCGGGGCTCTGCCGCGTGGTTCTGCCGCGGGGCTCTGCCGCGGGGCTCTGCCGCGTGGTTCTGCCGCGGGGCTCTGCCGTCGATGACAAAGATCTCCCCTGACCTGATCGTGTGGATCATCGATGAGGGGCCGTCCATAAATGACGTCACGCACCTAGGGGGGGGGGGTGTCAGACATTTTTGACGATGTGTGCCGAGGGGGGGGGGCAGAGCTTTGTGACGTCATATTTGAGGGGGGGTGTCTGACTTTTTGTGACGCCGTGTGACGAGGGGGGGGGGGGGTCAAAAATCGCCCAAAATCGCGTGACGTCATTTATGGACGGCCCCTGATGTCGGTCGTTCAATCGAACCGCGATCTTATGCTTCTCTCGTATGGCATAGGGGGAAGGGGGCGGGGGGAGCAACGGTTTGTGTAGATGACGTCACAGTTGAATGTTAAGGTGGACGCTGTACGGATTGCGCGGTGGACGCTGTACGGATTGTGCGATGCCGCCAGGGTGAGCGCGCGTGGATGGCCCCACTCGTCCGTGATGCCTTGGGCGGGTTCGGCTTTTGCCAACGTCGCAGTTTGGCGATTCTTAGATTTGTTTCCTTCTTCTCCATTCATGGAACGACATTGCCCCCCCCCACCCCCCCCGTGTTGCGTATCGAACCGCCAATCACGAGGCGTCTCTGCTCTCGACCACGCACGTCCGGTGTAGGGGTTGGTTGTGTAATTATGATGATTCATGTTATACTTGGTGATTTATTTTTTACGACCAATATCGTCATTGTTTATTTTGCGTTAGATCATCGTGAAGGTACGATGATAATTTTGACAATAACCCTCCACCACCAAACAACCAATATTTTGATGAACACGTTGACAAATTAGTATAACAAAAATTACAAATGTTGTTTTTCAACGCTCCGGTTTTGATAATAAACCAAAAATCTATTTGCATATTTTCCCATCACGTGGAAACCTAATTTTATTGGCTCTTTCGGGCAGGGCAGTTTCTTTAGATACATTTTTTTTACTTTGTCTACACGACGATCCGACCCAAGATAAACTGATTAATTGAATTCGCATAGCACTGATGGTGAAGTATGGTCAAACACCCCTCCCATAACGAACACGGCGTAGGACAGCAATGGTTTGACACGTGTTGTATGTCATGGGTTCACGGGGCCCCTGCAGCCCCTACAGGCCGATACTTTACACTTTTTTATTTTACCAGGTAAGGCCCACTGAGCGACATAGATGTTTTTCAGAAGCGACCTAGCCATAAATGACAGCTCAACGAAGTGGCTTATCATGTGGAAATGTATAGCAGCCAAATACTCTAAACGCGTGATGTTGATTCTAAATGTAGAGGGAAAAACAGAGCACCCGGAGAAAAATCCACGCGACCACGGGGAGAGAGACACCACAAACTCCAAATATACAGCAGCAGGCGTCAGGGTCGGGATCGAACCCACGACCTCCTGCATACCAGGCGAGGTAGTTAACATCTCGCCACCGTGGCACCCGGTGGTGGCCTTTAGCAGAGAGACCCCATATCCACGCACACACACGGGCGCCACTCCGGCTTGTGAAGGGGATGGTGGTGGTGTAATTTGACCGATGGGTGCATCTAATTCCTGCTCATGTCCCATGTCCATTTTATATAAACGAATTCTCTTACGCGTGACTTTAGCACAGTTGTAGCATCAGATACACAAGGAAAAATAATGAATGAACTGATTGATTCATTGACGAAATGCATTTGTATGCCGATGCCATGTGAGCGGTCAACCCACGCTGATGTGGGCCGACCACGTCCCATGATGTGGATGCCACCACGGGTTCGCCCGCGTGCTCGCGTGGGTCGCGTTGCGTTGGCGCGGAGCCGCCGAGTTTGGTGAGCGAAGCGCCTCAGGGATGGGAGCCGGTTGCCACCTGTTGCTCGTTTTCTCTCCGGCTCGGCCTCTTGTTGGGGCAGCGTCTGTCTCGAGAAGATCTCCAAATCCCCCCCCCGGTGTTTGTCACTTGCGCGATAACAAGACGCCACACGGGGCGATGCATCGCCCCAGAATTATCCGCAAACTCGGGGTGCGTCTTGAAATCCCGTAGGTGTGTGTGTGACCAGAGGAGCAGTAGTAGTGCATTAGTTATCGCGCTGCGCTGTGAACACGGCCACCCGGGTTCGACTCCCGATCACGGCCAACATCAGTGGCGATTATCTGAACCGGTTCTGGGCCTCCCCCAGGGTCGACTAGGCCTTGAATGCGTACCAGGTGCGGTGTGCAAACATCGCCACCGAGGAGACAAAGGCGGTCGGGTGTGGTTTTGGCCACCCACCCCTTCGTGTGCCGTGGCAGCCCTCAGAGATGCTGGCTAACAGCACTTGCCCCAAAACTCTGTTAGGGCTATGCGGGGGGTATCCGTGTCTCTTGGGGTGCGTTGTGATTCAGGGACGAGGGAAGCATCATAATGCACGCGAGCTCTTCCGCGTTCGGACGTGGCCAGACACACTCTTCTCCCCGCGATATATCCCGGCGGGTTTGGTTTTGTAGCTCAGAGGTGGCAACCCCACGGATGTGCTGCCCACAAACAGGGTTCCGGGGGGGGGGGTAAGCTACGGTGTGGGGGGGACTGGCGGTAGGGGGCGGGGCGGGGGGTTAAACATGGGGGGGTGGGTTGCATGGTTAGGCAGGTCGCGACCCACTCCGGGGGCACGGGAAGGAGCGAGGCCACGGGGCCCCGAGGAAGGCCGAGGCAGACTAAGGCAGTGGAGGAGCACAATGCGCGATCCGAGTCCATTGTGAGCGAGCCCCGGGCCGCGGCTCGCACGTGGGGAAGTCGCCCTTTGTGCGCTAAACTGCGTAATTAGCCCCGAGCCGCGCGGGTGTCCGTCACCGGCGCGATCAGCCGCTCCGGGCCAGCGGGCGAGCGCGTGTGAGCGCAGGGGGTGGGGGGGGGGTGAGGAGCGGTGGCGCTCGCGGTTCACGCTGCGCTGCGGAGCCCGGCGACCCGAGTTCGAATCTCGCTCGCGAAGCAATGACGCTGGCGGGTATTTGGGGCGGTCCTTGGGGCCCTCCGCTAGGGTTGACTCAGCCTCAAGTGAGTATCTAGTGCGGCGTGTAAACATCCAGCACTTGGGAGGCAAAGGTGGCCTGGCGTGGTGCTGGTCATCCAACTCCTCGTGCGCCGTGCCGGCCTTCATAGGTGCTGCTCGCTGAGAGCATTTGCCCCGACAGTCTGTTAAGGCAATAGTAGCCGTTGCATTCATCTTTGCACTGGGTAATGTGAATCGTCATCATTATCAGCCATGCTCGATCCACTGCTGGGTGACGACCTCCCCAAGGCCACCTCTCGCGATTCTGCGATCATGATAGTCCACCTAGTGCAGCTGCCGGGTACTAGTAGCATGCACAATAAGCGCTTTCACTTTACATCTTTAAACAGTACAAAGTGGGCACAGGTCCCCTCGTTCAGCAGTGGCTATTTCGTAGCTGATGATTGCGAATCGGTTATTGTACCAGTTTTGTCCTGTTTACCTGCCTTGTGTAAGTCAGGTCTCCCTTGCGAGAGATACGTTAGGTCTCAATGGGCTCTCGTCAGCATCACGATCATCATCAGCCATAGTCGTCACTCTACTGCCATGGCTCACAGTTCCTGCGATGCAACCATTCACCCGCCTTGACCCACTTGCACGCGAGCTGATGCCATGGCTCAATGAGCTCTCATCTGCTTCTAAATGACATCATCTCCTTGCGTCTCTCTGTCTCTGAACATTCACCTCGTCCATCGATATAGGACTCACTGGCCTCGTAACGATAAGCAACCCGAAGCCCTATTTAAGGAGCCCAAAGCCAAATCCTGACATCTGCCACAAAAAATGGATGATTGGGAAACCTACAGCACCACGGTGGTAACCAGACTAGAAGAGCTGGTCGAAGAGTTAATCAGAACCGGTGACCAAGATTATGACACACGCACTGCTGGAGTCCCTGAGCTGTGCACGAACTGACACGTTGAGAAGACGTCACTGCAGATGCGGAATTGACTCACTCGGGCCGTGAAGCCTGACAGCTCCACCGGAAATCCTCGCTGCCTCAAAACCAACCGACCGACAAATGCCACGGCGAATGTCGGTGGCTTCCCGCACACCGCCGCTGCCATCCTGCCCAAAGGGGCACCGATTGCACGAACTCACCTGGAGCGAGCCGTCCGGAAACGACTCTCTGCCATCACCTTGAGTCCGCTACCGCAAGCGACGGATCTCACGAGACAGTGCACAGTCGCTGCAGCGGAAGTGGCCAGTGCCACTTGGGGCACTGGGCTACGATGGCCCATGTCCTGAATTTCTAAAGAAACTGGGATTATGTGGACAGCCATGGCTTGGAAAACATTTTGACCAGTCATACACAGGACAGGCAAAAATCCCAAAAGAATGGAAGCAAGCCGAAGTTGTCACCGTTCTGGAAGCCGGAAAGCTGCAAGATTTGCCGTGCGCCTCCAAGTTGATGGACCGTGCCTCGCTTGCCGACACTTTCTCCCATTATTGAGCCCCGATTCCCTCTGAACGAGCCGGATTCCCAACTGGCCCAAGCTGCTGCGAGCAGATCACCGCCTTCGTCACACTCAAAGAAGCTGGCCTCTGGCATCAACATAATACTGGCACAGCAACGATTGACCTCGCTGCTGCTGCTGCCTACAACACTGCTTGGCATCATGGCCTGCTGCTGAAGTTGCCCAACGTCACGAGACGCCGTTCTACTGTGCACCGACTGCACGCGATGCTCGGCAGCCGTACTCCCAAGGCGAACAACTCGCTGGCGAACACAGCCGCGTCATGAACAATGGCCTCCCTCAAGGCTCGGTACTAGCGGCGTCACTCTTTGACATTTATATGAGTCACTTGCCATGTACATGACCTCACAAGTTCATATATGCAGATGACACGGCCCTTGCTGCACACGGCACCAACTGCTAGACGATTGCCAGTGCTCTAACAGCTGATCTCACTTGATCGGTGATCATCACTGGAGACTCTAATCAAATCCCTCCGAACCCAAAACAGGAACTTTCCACCCGAACATTCATGCCACCTCGATGTGTCCTTCTGTGGTAGCCCAGTGCACTATGAGCCCACCCCAAGATGTCGAGGAGTTGTCACGGATAGCAGCCTGACCTTCAAGCTCCACACAAAACAGATCTGTGAAAAGACCAAATCAAGAATCGCCCTGCTACAGAATATGACAGAACTGACTTGGGGCGACTTAGCTGATGTACTGCGAACTGCCTCCCTCCCACTGATCCACTCAGTGGCAGAGGATTGTGTTTCAGCCTTGTCAGGGAGCTCGTACACAAAATAACGCAATGCGCATCATAACTACGTCGGGTGGTGGAGGATTACGACACATTTATACTTGCGCGATCTATCCCAAAAACCATTATTATGAATAATATTGGTCGCGAAAGCCGACTCGCTAAACAGAAACCTGAAACCGACACTCATTCCCTGGCTCCCTGTTCTGGTGAACATTCTGCCACCAAATATCCGCAGAGTCATCGCGCAAACTCCAAGGGAGTTGGACATGTTCTATTGCCAACGACAACCACCGACCCATCATCAACCAAGACCTCAACAATGTTCCTCGCCGTCGGCTCAAGTCTCGATCTCCTCTCTTCTGTCACCATCCTAGAATCTCACCCAGATCCAGAAGAACGCTGCTGAACAGAGCGAAACAACGCGGACGTCCAGAAAAAGCACCTCACTCGAGACCCAAACATCACTCCTCCTGGTTTTGATATTCATTGAAGACACCGGTGGGTGATGTAACCATCAACTGCATCAGAACATCAACAGGCCCATACGCCCACCCCATTGTCAATGAAAAATTAAAGACAAGCCACTGCAGTGCGACTGAGGCCATGCAACCCAGACTACAGAACGTAAAGTAAACCCATAGAGACATATAGAGATACACAGAGACTCATCGAGATACAGAGAGACCCATAGAGATGCATAGAGACTCATAAAGACATACATACATAGAGACCCATAGAGATACACAGAGACTCATAGAGATACACAGAGACCCATAGAGATGCATAGAGGCCCATAAAGACACGTGCATACATAGAGACCCATTAGAGATACACAGAGACCAATAGAGATATAGATACATTAAAATCAGTTTCACACGGAGGCTTTGGCGACCAATAATGTCCTCAATAAAAAAAAATGTGGGTTAGATCGCGTAAATATAAAAGTGCCGTTAAACCCACCACTATTCGACACCCAATTAGTAAGGTTCGTCACGTAAACAGACATGCCGATGAGCTACTAGTCGGATGGTGGCGGGTTTAACGGCGCATTTATATTGATGCGATCTAACCCCAAAAAACCCCGTTATTATGGACATTAAACTCAAGCCACAATAGTGCGATGGTGGCCATGGAATGCAAACTGAGTACCGTGTAGTACACCACTGTAGTCTGTGCTCCTTAAATGTCGGAGGAACAGCAAACAGAACGTCCGGCCCGGTGGCCGTATAAGGCCCGCAAAATCATTTGGTGTGGCCCTGCCAAGCAACCGCAGGCGGGACTCGAAATTCAATAAATCTAGGAGCAAACCTGGAAAAGCAGTTGCGGGTAGGAACATCATCAATACCAGCTAACATCACACGCCTCACCAAAGAGAAGCAGTTCCAGCCATCACATTAGGGGTGAGTTAATTCAATGTTTGACCAAATAGAACAGGCTAATTTTTAAGTGAAAATTTTGTATGGCCCGCGAATGATGTTATAAATATCCAAATGGCCCTTGGCAGAAAAAAAGGTTCCCCACCGCTGATATACACCGACTCTGTGTCGAGGACATCAGACGTCGAGGTTGGCATTCATCTCCTGAACATATTGCTGCCATCGTGCGCAAGAGTAGACTGGCACCGGCATCCACAACAAACTGACCGTGTCAATGAAGGTCCCGTCTGGAAGCTTCCACGGATTTCTCCCCCCCCCCCCCTTCCAGCCGGTACGCGGCGTACTCTGCAGAGTGTGCCCCCCCCCCCCACCGGTCACGGCACGCGGGGTTCTGTGCGACCCGGCCCGAGGCTAATTGGAGCCACCGGCCAGGGTGGTCCAATCTGGGCCCCCCGAGGGGCCAGCCTCACGCCTCGAGCCGCCCCCGCACACAAAGCCGGGGCCCCTATTCTGTCTGCAGATCCCCCCCAACCCCCCCCCCCCCTCAGCTGCCCACGGGTCAGAGAAAAGATCGGTCGTGGGGGGTGTTCAGTTGTGAACATTCCACTGGAGTGGGGGTGGGGGTCTAGAGGCGATCTTTATTGAGGGGGGGGACCCCCCTAGGTGACGAGAGCCACGCACCACGGCGCACGCAGACAGCCCAGTCCTTGACTGCTGCCCCCAACCACACGGCCTGCCTCGCCTCGCCTCCTCCTGCGCCCGTCTTGCCCGCTCATTACTACGGCCACGGCAGACAGAGCATTGTGCCGCGGCCACACGTCCCTCGTGATAGGCGCTCAATAGCTGGCGGCGCTCTCTGTCTCCCCGGCATTGTTGCCGCCACCGCCGGGCGGGTGGGTGCGTGGTGGTGCCGGCAGACTCCGCGGTGTGTCGCGTGACGTCACAATGGACGTGCAGAAAGGTCCGAGCAGGAACGTGTCAATCCGTGAGCGTAGGTCCTTTGTGGCACGGCCCAGCCTCCAGTTCGTCGGTGATGATCGAGGCCGTTTTGTCGTTTACTGCTTGTGATGTTGTAACGGTCGTTGGTCCCTAAGATTTTACGCCGGGCAAGAAGCACAGCCAATATGTGTATAGTAGATTTATCTCCTCGTAAATTCAACAACAATAAAAATAAAACAAATTGTCTTCAAAAGTGTGACCTAATTGAAATAACAGCGTGCTGTGAATATGAAGATGACATCGCCATTCTTGCGCACACTCTGTAGACAAGGTGGTGACGGCTACCAGCTGCAAAGCGAAACTAAACCGCATTGTAAACTAATTGTATTTTACCAGGTAAAGCCCCCACTGATGCTATCTAGCCCTTTTTCATAAGCGACCTGGCCACAAATGATAGCTCAACGAAACGGCTTATCACGTGGAAATGTATAGCAGCCAAATACTATATACGCATGTTGATTCTAAAGGTGGAGGGGGAAAACTGGAGGACCTGGAGAAAAATCCACGTGACCACGGGGAGTACATGCAAACTCCAAATACACAGCAGGCATCGTCAGAGTTGGGATCGAACCCACAACCTCCTATTTACCAGACGAGGTCGATAACATTTCCTAGCCACCGCAGGTTGATGCGCGCATCTCCTTTGCAAATGGGAATGTAAAAGCACGAGCCACGGTGCTTTACTGGGGCCATGCAACCCAAACTATGCACCATAAGCCACGTAGAAATGCAGAGACTCGTGAAGGCGAATATATACAGAGAGACCCACAGAAATACATTGAAGACAAGTCACAGCATTGAAACTGTGGCCATGTGACCAAAAACCATGGATCATGTGGTAAACCATTGCAGTCTCGTGGCTAGCAGACCTCGACATTGGCAATTACCGTAGCTCCTAAACATATATTTCCATACGCAAGATCACATCATTCATGAACACATCCTATCACTCGTTAAAATAAACACCGACAGTTTAAGAATCCAGAAATTATGCCCCCACCGTGCGTTATTGTGCATGTCCACAATGTA
Source organism: Lethenteron reissneri (assembly GCF_015708825.2). Taxonomy (NCBI): domain Eukaryota; kingdom Metazoa; phylum Chordata; class Hyperoartia; order Petromyzontiformes; family Petromyzontidae; genus Lethenteron; species Lethenteron reissneri. The sequence continues at coordinate 1,472,526 of NC_083781.1, read as the reverse complement.
CGCCTATGTGCTACATGCACTCCTTCAAATTGTATTCATTAAAAGTGGAACATGTAATGGAGTGTAGTCAATGAGTTCCCAACAATGCACAAAAACGTGTAAAAATGTCATTACCAGTGGTGGAAATATGCCAGAATGCCGAGGTGGGAGTGACATTTTCAACCCGACTGCATTCCGGAAAGAATCAAGGATTCATCTTTCGTATTATTTGAGTCACAGATAGATCCTTGTACTAACAGAGAAACCCGCAGACGAGAAAAGAGGCCCACAGACGAGCAAAAAGACCCACGGACACACACAGAGACCCACAAACACGCACAGAGATCCACAGATACGATCAAAGACCAACAGAGATGCACAGAGACCCAAAGAGATGATCAGAGACCCACAGACACGCACAGAGACCCAAAGAGACGATCAGAGACCCGCGGACACGCACAGATACCTACAGACACGCTCAGAGACCCACAGCCAGGCACAGAGACCCACATGCGCAATCAGAGACGGACAGACACACAGAGACCCACAGACACACACAGAAACCCACAGCCACGCTCAGAGACCCACAGACATGCACAGAAACCCACAGACACGAACAGAAACCCACAGACACGAACAGACATCACATACATGTGTAAATAAAATGGGTCGACGACAAGCGACTGTGTCTCCGTCTCTTTATTTCTTCGTTATGGACAACTCGCGTTCTGCTCTCCCGGTCACTCTGCGGCACGTCGCAAAACTGACGTCCCGCTCCCGCGCCGCTCCCGCGCACCGTTGGCAGACGGAGCGCTGGGAGCCGTCTCCACGTCGCTACGTGGCCGATGGCTCGTGGAGACTCCCGACGTGGCCCAGCTTCCAGCTCCCACCAACTGACCCCGAGCCCCTTTCGGCTCCCCCTTATATCTCCTTTCCACGTCACCCAGACTCCGCCCTTCGCCACATCCCTTAAGAACCTTCCAGACAATACCCCTCCCTTAACGCCCCCCGGCTCCGCCCTTAGACCCTGCCCCCGATGCTTCGTGGCGCCTGATTAGCTTAGGGCAGGGGTGTCCAAACTTTTTACAAAGAGGGCCAAATTTGATAAAGTGAAGATGCCCGGGGGCCAATAGTTCCTTCTGACATTTTTTTCACCACAAAAGTTACATGAAAATACACACTGTTATAAAAAAAAAATCATTGTGTCACATCTACAGGTACATAACATCAACAGTTATAACCAAATTTTATTCAAGAGTTTAATAAAACAAGTGCCATAAGTCCAAGTGCATTAGTGTGCTTTAGGCTTTTCACTGTTAATAGTGACAGATGTTACCGGTTCCGCCCTCGGCCCCGCCCACCTTCACGAGCGTTCTAGCTCCCTCTTGATCCCTCTCCAGAGCTCTACCTGGACACGTGATCACCGCCTAGCCCCCCCCACCTGGGGCCCTCTCTGTGGACACTCTGGATCAAGTGCCTACGAGGTCAACCAGAGTTCCATGGCCCGGGGCAACCCTGTCCCTGGGCTGACACTCTCCCGCTCCCCCTTGTGGGAGCCCAGCACTACACGCTATGCGTGGTGCCCGTGCTATCCCAGCGCTCACCAATGCCCCGCTATGAGCTGGTACTACACCCATCTATGGGGTGTATGCGATGACAATGCATCGCACGCCATGCTATGCTAAAGCTGGCCTCACACAGCAACCCACACGGTGCTGTCCGCGACGTAAGTACATTGCACGCCACGGCCCTCCCGGGCCGGCACCATACATTGACATCCCCGATGTCACTACATCATCCCCCCCTTCATAGCATTCAGCCGTCCCGGCTGTCAACTCCCTCTCCAAACGAACACATTAGGGAAATGCAAGAAAAAACACAGTTTGCCTCAACTATAACAAGAATAGCAATAATTACCCTAACCCACCTGTACAAAATTAACACTATCCACAAATGTACAAAACCCGCATGGAGAAGAGTATAAACCAATGAACCAAAACAAAAGCACACAACAAGGAAAACGCGTAAACCCACGGGATGCCCTCCACCACCACACCTCCCACCTTCACCGTGTAACTGACGCTCGTGAGCTCAATGACGGCAACGATCAGTCAATAACCGCCACAACTCAACGAGCGCGACAAACAACGGACAGTGTGGGAGCGTGTGTAAGGGAATTACGAAAAACGAGTTTTTGAGCGAGTCCATGATGCCGGGCCCCCAGGGGAGGTGGGCTCGCTCACCTTGGAGGTCCCAGGGGGAATGTGCAAATGTTCTGCCGAACCCGGCTCCTCAAGGAGAGCAGTAGGCCAGGTCGCCGGGTCCTCCGCGCTCGAAGCCTACGAAGCCAGAATGCGCGGCCGTTCGGGAAACGTCAGTCACGCAGCACCTGGGGGCGGAACAGAATCGCTCCGCTGAGGACCAACCTCAGCGGGCACACACTCCGGTTCGTCAGACACATTCGACACTCAGCCCCTGCGATATGGAGATGAAACGAATTCGCGCGGCGCGATAAACGGTTTCAGGCGAGAGGGATGCACGAACCAACTACGCCGACCCAAGTTGCTCTGGACACACTGTGGTCGAACAACCCGAACAACATCGGCCAGCCCCCGCCAGGGCTGGAGTAACTTAGGCGATGTACCCACCAGCACCTGCGGACAGTGCAACCATGCCTTGTCCCCAGGTGTCCATTCATACAGAGAAGCACCCACTCCCTTAAGCCGTTCGTTGGCCAATTGTCGCAACTCTGAATTAACCCTGGAAGCTTCCCGTGCCTCGGAAAGCTTTTGAAGAGTGAAGAGAACGGAGTCAGAAATCTTGGATTTATACATTTTGGGCGTGGTCTGTAACCGCACATCGATGGGCGGGTCGTATTCCCTTCCATATGAAGTACCGGTGAAGACACTTGACGCCGAGGTGGAGGCACACGTATATTTATTTAACACAACTCGGTTTGTGACATACAGCACTGGAGGGGGTAGCGGCCCCCTCACCCGACTAGCTAAGGATACACTTCCTAGCTAGTCCTAGCCTGCCTCACAGTCCTCCACTATTGGGCTAGGGGAGGCTACTTGGCCCGACACTGGTAAGTCGGGCCCGGTACCCGGAATCCCAGACCAGCTCTTAGAAGAGCACCGGCTCTGGCTCTCGGGACCACGCCGCTGGCTCAGTCCTGTTCGGCCCTGACAAGGACATCGAACGAGGGGAGTCCAGGGCTCTATCTAAGACGTCTTCAGTCTTCTTGGTTAGCTTTTAACATAACTGCCTCGAGCCCCTATAACGTCCCCTTTTATACCCAACCCCTCCTTGAGGGGTGGGGCCCCGGGGGATCATAACGCCAAACCAGCCCCCCCCAGGGTGTCTGGCTCGGACGTCGCAGAGGGCATCTCCCCGTGCACACACGTAGCCCCGCCCACTGTGTTTGTTTCCCATAGACTGCCATACATAACGGGCCCTCTCTTTAACACCCCTACATCACCCCCCCCCCCCGCATAGCTCGCAGCCGTCCCGGCTGCCAACATACAAAATGACAATAAAATGAACCTATACCGTAACCGCGCGTGTGCCTCACTAAATTTCAACAATAACAAGAACGGCAACAAGAACACAACAAAATGCAACAGCAAGAAGAGAAAACAACCCGACGCACCCCCCCTTGAATAAATACGAATTCCGTAAAAAAAACAAGCTATATACAATTTGCAGGGAACCCACCATACACACAACACCAGGTGAACCCAACGTATGTACATTTCAATGGCAGGGAACACACCCCCCACACAACACACAATGAACACAACCTATATACACATCTTCCGGCCTCACAACAGTCTGCGCATTTTTGCGCGCGTCCTTGCAGCGGGCCCCTCACACGGGGTAACCCCGGGTGGCGGACCGTCAGGTGGTAATTGTCCGTCCCGGAGTGAGACCTCCTCCGATGCCGCGTGACCGTTGGTATCCCCAGAAGGGGTGGTCGGGCGTGAGCCCGTCAGTCTTGATGCACCTGGAGGTGGCACGGCCGGCAAGGCATTAGGTGAGAACGGCGGAGACGGACCCAGTGAGTCGGTCGACCCCCCACACGTTTGGCCACGTATGTGTGAAGTGGGTTTGTGTACCGCAACGAAGGGCTTTAACCTAGAGGGGTGCACGAACCAACGCCGCTTCCCCCATTTAATGCGCACGCACTGTGGTCGCAAAACTTCGACCACCTCCACAGGGCCCCGCCACGGCCGCACTAGCTTAGGGGAGGTAGCCAGGGGCACTTGGGGACAGTGCAACCATGCCTTGTCCCCCGGCTTCCACTGTATCACGTGCGCCCGACCCAGCCTGAGGCGCTCATTCGCCTTTTGACGGAGGTCCGAGTTCAACATAGCAGCATCCCGCGCCTCTGTTAATTTGGCCAGATTAAATTTGACGTGGTCAGCCAATTTAGTTTTTCCTTGCGGGTCGGGGATCTGCAGCTGGGCGCGAACAGGCGGGTCGGGTTCGCGACCGTACATGAGGTAAAAGGAGGAAAATCCCGTAGCTGCATGGGGTGCCATCCGGTATGCCGCCAAGACCCCTTGAATATGCAGGTCCCAATCAGTCTGCGAATCTGAGACCTGCTGTGACATCATTGACGAAATGGTGCGATGCAGGCGCTCGACCATTCCGTCAGTCTGCGGGTGATACGGGGAGGTCCGAATTTTCTTCGTGCCTAAGAGGTCACAGACTTGTTTAAGTAATTTACTGGAAAAATTTCTGCCCTGGTCGGTCAGCAGCCGCTCCGGAGCACCTTTGTCCAGGACGTATCCCTGAACAAAGGCCTCCACGATGGCTGCTGCCGACTGGTTGGCAAGGGGCCAGGCCATGGGCCAGCGCGTAAAATACTCGACACCTGTCAACAAATACCTATTGCCCCTGGGAGTGGCGGGAAATGGGCCCAAAATGTCCAGCGCAACAAGCTCATTTATTCTGGATACCTTGATCGATTGCAAGGGCGGGTTAGACTCCCGCGCCGGCGGTTTCCGTTGCGCACATCGAGGGCATGATCCCAATAGATCCCCAACATCCCTCGTCATACCAGGCCAAAAAAAATCAAGTTGTAGCAGTGCAAGGGTCTTTTGGGTCCCCAGGTGTAATAGGCGCTCATGCGCGGCCCACACCACCTTGCCTCGCAACTCAGAGGGGACCACCAGCCGATGTCGCTGGGATTTGCCGTCCCAATGCATGAGCAGACCTTTCACCATTTCCCATGCATCTGAATCACCTTTCACCCGCCCAGCACCCCCGACGCGACGACGCCACCCGAGGAGGGAGGTATCCTCCATTTGGAGGCGCCCCCATTCAGTGACGGGCAACCCCAACAGGGAATCTCTTCCCTGTTGTTCGATCGAATTATTAGGCAGGGGTTCGTCGTCGTCGGTGGCTGCCAAGATCGGAACCGATGCGTCCCCTGAAGGCCTGCAACGTCCCGACCCCAGGAGGCATGCACATTCCGAGGTGGTTGGCATGCGCGACAGAGCGTCCGCGTTGGTATGGCGAACGCCCTTACGGTAGGTGGTTGCAAAATCAAAGTCCTGGAGAACCTCCAACCATCGAGACAACTGTCCCGATGGTTGTTGAACTCGCAGGGCATACTGTAGTGCCGCATGATCTGTGCGGACGGTGAAATGCCGACCGTACAGATATGGGCGATACTGTTGGATGAAGTAAACAATTGCCAACAGCTCCCTACGGGTGACACAATATCTTTGCTCCGCAGGAGACAACACCCGACTACCGTACGCGACCACCCGTTCCACGCCATCAACCACCTGGGAAAGCACACCCCCAATACCCGTGTTGCTCGCATCGGTGTCGAGCAAAAAGGGCTTAGAAAAATCTGGGTAGATCAAGGGAGGGGCTTTTACCAGGGCGTCCCGAAGGGAGCAGAAAGCAGCCTCCTCCTCTTGACCCCAGTGGAACCGAACCCCTTTAGATGTTAAAGCGTGCAGGGGTTTTGCAATTGTCGCAAAATCAGCAACAAACCGTCGATAATACGACGCAAACCCAATGAAACTCCTGACCTCTCCCACCGAGGTGGGAGTCGGCCAGGAGCTGACACACTGCGTTTTGGCGGGATCGGTAGCAATACCTGAGCGTCCCACGATGTGCCCCAAATAACGCACCGAATCGCGCAACAAATGGCATTTTTGGGGCTTGAATTTCAAATTACCAGCCCGCATCTTTAGGAAAACCGCCCGCAACCTCTGGAGATGTTCGTCAAAAGTTTTACTAAAGACGATAACGTCATCCAAATAAATGAGGCACGACTCCCATTGCAATCCAGCCAAAACCAATTCCATCAAACGCTGGAAAGTTGCCGGCGCTGAGTGTAAGCCCATCGGCAACCGGTTGAATTGGAACAGGCCGTGCGGTGTACGGAAAGCAGTTTTAGGCTTAGAATCATCGTCCAGAGGAAGCTGCCAGAATCCCGAAAGTAAATCTAGTGTGGAAAAGAATCGCGCTCCCGCCAAGGCGTCCAGCGATTCATCCATCCGAGGGAGCGGGTATGCGTCGGCAACCGAAATTTTGTTAAGACGCCGGAAGTCAACGCAAAACCGCAACGAACCGTCCTGCTTTTTAACCAGGACGATCGGCGCTCCCCAAGGGCTGGTGGAAGGAGAAATGATGTCGGCGGCTAACATGTCATCAACAGCCGATTTGACATGTTCCTTTTCGGCGGGACTCAACCGAAACGGATTTTGTCGAATTGGCGCGCTGTCACCCGTGTCAATATGGTGACGCAGCAGGTGAGTACAACCCAAATCGTATTTATTCCGGCTAAAAACGTCGGAAAATTCCCGCAATAGCGTTTTAAGTTGTTGACGCTCTGAATCTGACAGGTCCGTCGATCCCGCACAAAGCGCCTCGAGCCACCCTTCATCGTTGTCCGAATGTGGTCGCGACGCAGGGACAGTGCTGGCGTGATTTACGACGGATTCCTCACAAGGCACCGGCGTTGCGTGAGCAAGCACGGTCCCCTGTGGGACCACCACCGTCTGCGAGCCCACATTGAGGACCGCGATGAAGGGTTCACCGTCCCCTCTTACTATGGTCTGGGCCGGAAGTAAATGAGGTCCACTAACCCCGGCCCTAGACGGCCCCAACAGAACCCCTTGGGCCCCAATACCCTTAGCGAAGGGCCGCCGAAGTTTCAAAGGTATCAACATTTGCGCCCCCGGAGGGACGCGCACCGTTCTCTCTACGAACGCCGGCACCGTCGCGCACGCCGTCCGAGTCGCAGCCGGTGATGGCAGAAACGCCATGCGTCTGCCCGACGGAAGCTCTATACATCCCTGGTCGATCAATATCCTAATCGGCATTTTGGCCAGGAAGTCCGTCCCCAGCAGGCACGGAACCGCCAGCGAGGAGGAAACAAAAATCGGGCCGGACAATTTAATTTCCCCAATACAAATTTGGGCACGAATTTGTCCGATGATGCCAAGTGAGCCCCCGTTAGCCGCATAGAATGGTATGTTAACAGGCATCAAAGGACGACTCCGGACAGGGAGAATATTGTAAATCAATTCCGAAATAATAGTCGCCGATGCTCCCGTATCGACCAGGATGCGCACTTCAACCCCGTCGATGTACCCCACAACGGCCGACGACCCCGACGACGCGGCTACCACAGGATCGACCAGCACGGACCACTGGGCGGGTTCGATATGAGTACCCGGGGTGGTGCGTAATGGTGCGATGGTGCGCGATACCGGCCCCCCTCTCGTTGCGGTGTTTGCGTGCGTGACGGGTGTGTGTGGGCCAAACGTGTGGGGTGCCGCGACTCGCCGGTTTATGATGGTGGAGCTTGAGATGAGGCCCGTCGTCCCGTTGAGGTGTCGTCCCGCGCTGACGAGGAGAGCGGCACCCCGAGGCGACGTGGCCCCGGACGCCGCAGTTAAAACACCGCGGGAGCGGCGTCGGAGGTGACGGGTGGCCGGAACGGCCCGACCCGTCCTGGCCCGGCCGTGCTCCCGTCGCCTGTTGCCGTCGGTGGTCGACGGCGTAGAGTTCCTCCGTCGGAAGGGTGGCTGCAGCCACCGCACGCCCCGCCGATGCCCTGCTGGCTTTTCGTCGGAGCGACAGGAGGTTGGCGTGGAGGAGCCTTGCCGCCTGGAGCGACGTCATCTCTGCATCCTCCTGCGCGACCACAGCGATGTCAAGGTCGTCAGCCAGGAGGAGTATTTTCTCCGTCACCATAGCGTCGATGCCGTCGTCATCCATACGGGGGAAGGCCGACTTGGCCATCGCCAGGAGGCTCGTTCGGTACGCCAGGGGCGACTCCTTCTCACCCCGCTTGCGGTCGTAGAATTGCTGTCTGCATTCAGCCGATGGTCCGTAGACCCCTCCCAGCAGCTGCAGCGCCATCGGTAACGTAGCCCGCCTCTCTCTTGGCGCCGACGTGAGGGCGGCGAGCGCGTCGCCGTCGAGGAGCGCCGGCAGCGCGCAGAGAGCCTCCTCGTCGGACCATTTCGCCATCTCCTGATGGGCGAGGAAGCGTCTGCGAAAGCCGGCCCAGTCCCCCTCCGCGCCGACGAACTCCTTCAGCGGGGGCAGCCTCTGATGGAGCGCAGCGGTCGTTGTAGATTCCCGCGGGCAGATGTCACCTCCACTCGGCTGTGCGTCGGTGCGAGCGGCCGATGGGATCGCCTGTCGCGGTGGTGATGACGTCGCAGCTTCAGCGACGGCGATGCCGGAGTGGATGTGTAGGCTGGCCACGCCCCGAACAGCTGCAGCGTCGATGGCGGGAGTTTCAAACTCGGGCTGCTCCGAAATGGCGGGAAGGCGCCCTGGTCGTTGGCCCGCCTCGCCCCGTGTTGAATCACCGGCCCCCAGCCGCGTGATGGTCTCCAGCGTGGCGGCAGCGGCATATAGCAGCTCCGCCAGCCTCCCGTGAGCCAGCCGCAATGCGTCTGGCTGTGGTCCTTCTTCACTCAGATGCCCCGGTAAGGAGACATCAGGCCCCGGCTGCACCATGGCTTGTGTAGCCGTCTCGGGCTCGACGATCTCGGCAGTATCTTCCTCTTGCGGTACTTTGGCCCGTGCTGTCTTCCGCGTGTCCATGTTCGAATTACTTCTGACACCAGTTGAAGTACCGGTGAAGACACTTGACGCCGAGGTGGAGGCACACGTATATTTATTTAACACAACTCGGTTTGTGACATACAGCACTGGAGGGGGTAGCGGCCCCCTCACCCGACTAGCTAAGGATACACTTCCTAGCTAGTCCTAGCCTGCCTCACAGTCCTCCACTATTGGGCTAGGGGAGGCTACTTGGCCCGACACTGGTAAGTCGGGCCCGGTACCCGGAGTCCCAGACCAGCTCTTAGAAGAGCACCGGCTCTGGCTCTCGGGACCACGCCGCTGGCTCAGTCCTGTTCGGCCCTGACAAGGACATCGAACGAGGGGAGTCCAGGGCTCTATCTAAGACGTCTTCAGTCTTCTTGGTTAGCTTTTAACATAACTGCCTCGAGCCCCTATAACGTCCCCTTTTATACCCAACCCCTCCTTGAGGGGTGGGGCCCCGGGGGATCATAACGCCAAACCAGCTCCCCCCAGGGTGTCTGGCTCGGACGTCGCAGAGGGCATCTCCCCGTGCACACACGTAGCCCCGCCCACTGTGTTTGTTTCCCATAGACTGCCATACATAACGGGCCCTCTCTTTAACACCCCTACACATACATAAAACAAACGGTGAGCAGCCGGTCGACACGTGCGGGGCCATCCTGTAAGCGGCGAGTACTGTAGGGATATCTAAGTCCCAATCGAGTTGTGACTCACTGACCTGGTGGCTCAACATGGAGGTCAGAGTCCTATGTAGCCATTCCACCATGCTATCCATCTGCGGGTGGTACGGCGACGTGCGCACCTTCTTTGTTCCCAACAAAGCGCAGATCTCATGCAACAATTTAGAAGATAAATTCTTGCCCTGATTGGTCAAAAGGCATTTCGGGGCACCCTTGTCCATAAGATAACAATTGAGGAATGCCTCAGTAATAGTCACAGCCGATTGATTAGGGAACGGCCAGGCGACAGGCCATCGTGAAAAATCCTCAACCCCCACAAGCAGGTATTTATTTCCTCGAGCGGTAGTGGGGAATGGACCAAGGATGTCCAGAGCAACAAGTTCATTGACGCGCGACACCTGAATCGATTGCAGGGGGGGGGGGGGCGGCAGGGTTTCGCCGGCGGCTTCCGCCGAGCACACTGCACGCAGCCTTTAAGCAAATTGTCCAAATCCGCAGACATGGCCGGCCAATAGAAATCCAGTTTGAACGTGGCCAGCGTCTTCTGCCCGCCCAGGTGCAAGAGACGCTCATGCACAGCCCAAACAACCTCGCCTCGCAGGCCAGTGGGAACGACAATGGTATAACGGCGCAGCCCCCCATCCCAATGCATGAGAAAGCCGCCCCGCAGAACGACTGAGGCGACGCCACGTCGATCCATGCCCCCATCAGCTTCCCTCACACGACGCCGCAATTTGAGCAGCAAAGCGTCTTCCGCCTGAAGGCGTCCCAATTCCTCGTAATCCAGGCCGATGACCGCATCCCGTGCAACCGGACTGGCGCCCGTCCCGCCTGTCGCCACATCGGCATCGCCACTCCCTCCTTCACCGGCGCGACCATGGAACTGATCACTGCGAGGAGCGAAGCTGCAGCATAGAGGAGCTCCGGGAGGTGACCATGCGCCTCCTGGAGGGTCGCCTCCACCGACGGTGAAGCGTTGCGCACCCGGATGGCGCTTTGCTCCGCTTGGCAGTGTCTCCCCCGCATCCTCCGGAGCTGTAGGCGGCACGAGGTCCTCGTCCTTGCTGTCCGACGTCCTGGTACGTGGTCTGCGACGTGTGGACATAGTCTACCGCTAGCTGTATAAACTAGCGTGTTAGCCACTTCCGACACCAGTTGTAGCGAGTCCAACTGAGTCGCAGACATTATTCTTTAGAGGCAACACATTTATTGTAACACGTATATACAAAGGGGCAACTGCCCCTTTACCAGATGCAGCCTAGGGTGGTGACCACCCAGCTAACTACATTACACATAGGAGTTACAGCTACGAAGGGTCAGACTCTCACTCGGGTCCCCGGCCACGTGTTGATGCCTCTTCAGACGTAGGATGTAGAGCTTCCAGCTTGTAGAATGAAGCAACCCCGGTCCCTCTCAGGGACCCACCTTATACCCTCCCGTGTCGGGGCTGGCTCCGCCCTCGGCCCCGCCCTCCTTCGAGAGCTCTCCCTGGACACGCGATAACCCCCAAGCCCCCCCCACCTGGGGCCTTCTCTGTGGACACTTCAGATCATGTGTCTACGGGGTGACGAACACTTGTGTTGTGATCGAAACGTCGTAGTTTTTTTAATTATTTTTGTTATTTTCTTTGAACCTATCTACATTACTCTTTGGGTCTTTCGGTAAAGTCACGTAGATAGAAAAATTATAATAAAAAATCACGACGTTTCGATCGCAACACAAGCAATCGTCTTCAGGTGAAAAAATATAGCAAGAGAGCTGCTGAAGCAGGGTGTTATATAGGCCTGAGATGGGTGCAGCCCAAGGGTGAGTGGGCGGGGTTAGAGACAGAAGATCGAGGGCACCCCGGAGCTGTTGGGCTGGAAAGATTAGCTTGTCAATGTAGCCACCGCCACATCGAGGAATGCAACTCAGAGAGTTGGAAACATCACAACCAGTTATGGCTTAAACTGGTTAATAACGTACTTTTTGGTTATTTCGGTAAAGTCACGTAGGTGAAGTACCCGTCGAGGACGCTTGACAACGGAGTTGAGGCACACGTATATTTATTTAACAAGTTGCCAGTACAGGACAGCCCTAGAGGGGGTAGCGGCCCCCTCACCCGTATAACTCAGGGAATACCCCTAGCTATCCATAGCCTATCCCCTGAGTCCTCCACTAAGAGCTAGGGGAGGCTGTCTGGCCCGACACTGGTAATCGGGCTCGGTACCCGGAGTCCCAGAGCACTGGCTCTGGTTCACGGGACCACGCCACTGGCTCGAGCCTGATCCCGTGGGGCCCTGATAAGGGCGGCGATCAGGGGGAGTCCAGGGCTCTAGCTACGACGTCTTCCGACTTCTTAGCTTAACTATAACATAACTGACTAAGCCCATATAACGACCCCTTTTTATACCCAACCCTCCTTGAGGGGTGGGGCCCCGGGGGATCGTAACGCCGAACCAGCCCCCCCCCAGGGTGTCTGGCTCGGACGTCGCAGAGGGCATCTCCCTGTGCACACACGTAGCCCCGCCCACTGTGTTTCTTTCCCATAGGCTGCCATGCATAACGGCCCTCTCTCCAACGTCCCTACATCACTCCCCCCCGCATAGCTCGCAGCCGTCCCGGCTGCAACAATTTCAACAAATGAATCTTTACCCCTTGACTCCCCCCGTGTGTGCCCCATTTTTTTTTTCCATTTAACAGAACGAGAATTAAACAACAACACTAACAATGCCCCTAAAGGGAGAACAAACCGACGCGCCCCCCCCCCCGAATAAATACGAAATCCGTAGAGGCAAGATATGTACATTTCCCGGAACCCTCAGCGCACGCACAACACGCACACAAGACGCACACACACACACAGCCATAATACAACAATGCGCCAAGAGCGCCACACGAACGCAGCGTCCAGCAACAATAGCACACGAAAGTGTACCAGAAAACGCAAAAAAAATAAAAAAAATTTTCTTCTTATTTTCGTTTCGTTTTCACTTCTTGTTCGCGTTCCAGTGTTTTTATAAGAGTCTGCGCATTTTAGCGCGCGTCCTTGCCGCAGGCCCGTCACAAGGGCCAACCTCAGATGGCGGACCATTCGGTGGCCGCTGTCCCATCCGAGGCGAGTCCGCAATTGGAGTGGCGGGACCCTCGGCATCCCCCGTGAGGGATGTGCGCGAGCCCGTCATTCCGGGAGAACCTGGGGGCGGGGCAACCGGCAAGACGTCAGGTGAGATCAACAGAGGCGGACCCTCCGGGTCGGTCGACCCCTCACATGCTTGGCCCTGCGCGTGTGGAGCAGAGTCCCGCACCGCTACGAAGGGTTTTAGTCTAGAGGGGTGAACGAACCACCGGCGCCTCCCCCACTTGATACGAACGCACTGCGGTCGCAAAACCTCGACCACCTCGACGGGGCCCCGCCATGGCCGTACCAGTTTCGAGGAGGTCGCAAGCGGTACCTGGGGACAGTGCAGCCATGCCCTGTCCCCTGGCTTCCACTGCAGCACGTGCGCGCGCGCAAGTCTGAGGCGCTCATTCGCCTTTTGGCGCATGCGGGAATTGAGCATGGCAGCATCCCGCGCCTCAGTTAGCTTTTGAAGGTTAAATTTAACGTGCTCGTCCAATTTAATTTTACCTAGAGGCGCGGGGATCTGCAGCTGTGCCCGAACAGGTGGGTCATGTTCGCGACCATACATGAGAAAGAAGGGTGAAAATCCCGTGGCAGCATGGGGGGCCAATCGATATGCTGCCAGGACCCCTTGAATTTGCAAGTCCCAATTGGTCTGTGACTCCGAAACCAGGTGCGACAACATAGACGTGATGGTACGATGCAGACGCTCGACCATCCCGTCAGTTTGTGGGTGATAGGGAGAGGTACGAATCTTCTTTGTACCTAGGAGATCACAGACTTGTTTGAGGAGGTTCCCGGAAAAATTTTTACCCTGGTCGGTCAGCAGCCGCTCCGGAGCACCTTTGTCCATGACGTAGCCTTGGACAAAGGCGTCCACGATGGCTGCTGCCGACTGATTTGCCAGGGGCCAGGCCATAGGCCAGCGTGTGAAGTATTCGACCCCTGTTAGCAAATATCTATTGCCCCTAGGGGTGGCGGGAAACGGCCCCAGGATATCCAACGCTACGAGTTCGTTCACCCTGGAGACTGTGATGGACTGCAACGGCGGGTTCGACTCCCGAGCTGGTGGTTTGCGTTGCGCACACCGGGGGCATGCTGCCAGGAGATCCGTGACATCCCGTGTCATGCCCGGCCAAAAAAAATCCAGCTGGAGCGAGGCGAGGGTCTTTTGGGTACCCAGGTGGAGGAGGCGCTCATGAGCAGCCCACACCACCTTACCCCGTAACCCCGCAGGAACTACCAGCCGGTGACGGTGGGATTTACCGTCCCAATGCATGAGCAAGCCCGCGTGTATTTCCCAATTGTCGGCATCACCCGTCCCACACCCCCTCTCCCTGGCGCGACGACGCAGCGCGAGGAGGGAGGCGTCCTCCATCTGGAGGCGTCCCCACTCAATCACAGGCAACCCAAGCAGGGAATCCCTTCCCTGTTTCCCGATCTCATCGGGGAGCGATGTGTCAACATCGGCGGCGGCCGCCAGGACTGGAACCGTCATGTCCCCAGCTGGCTTGCAACGCCCCGACCCCAGGAGGCATGCGCATTCGGAGGTGGTTGGCATGCGCGACAGAGCGTCCGCATTTGTGTGGCGAATGCCCTTACGATAGGTGGTGTCAAAATCGAAATCCTGGAGGACCTCCAGCCATCGGGACAATTGTCCCGATGGCTGTTGAACCTTCAGGGCGTACTGCAGTGCCGCATGATCCGTACGGACAGTGAAATGCTGACCGTACAGATATGGGCGGTACTGTTGGATGAAGAAAACAATTGCCAACAGTTCTCTACGGGTGACACAATATTTTTGCTCCGCTGGAGACAACACCCGACTGCCGTACGCAACCACCCGTTCCACGCCATCAACCACCTGGGAAAGCACGCCTCCGATACCTGTGTTGCTCGCGTCGGTGTCGAGCAAAAACGGCCTCGAAAAATCGGGGTAAGTCAAAGGAGGAGCCTTCACCAATGCATCCCGAAGGGAGCAGAAAGCTACTTCCTCCTCCCGACCCCAGTGGAACCGAACCCCTTTTGATGTCAAAGCATGTAGGGGTTTGGCAATTGTAGCAAAATTAGCGACGAACCGTCGGTAATATGAAGCGAAGCCAATAAAACTCCTCACCTCCCCCACCGAGGTCGGAATTGGCCAGGAGCTGACACACTGCGTTTTGGCGGGATCGGTAGCAATACCCGAGCGCCCCACGATGTGCCCCAAATAACGCACTGACTCGCGAAACAAATAGCATTTTTGGGGCTTAAATTTCAAATTAGCAGCCCGCATCCTTTGGAAAACCGCCCGCAGCCTCTGGAGATGTTCGTCAAAGGTTCTTCCAAAAACAATTACGTCATCCAAATAAATCAGGCACGATTCCCATTGCAATCCAGCCAAAACCAATTCCATCAACCGCTGGAAGGTTGCCGGCGCTGAGTGTAAGCCCATCGGCAACCGGTTGAATTGGAACAGGCCGTGCGGTGTACGGAAAGCGGTTTTAGGCTTCGAATCATCGTCCAGAGGAAGCTGCCAGAATCCCGAAAGTAAATCTAGTGTGGAGAAGAATCGCGCTCCCGCCAAGGCGTCCAGCGATTCGTCCATCCGTGGGAGCGGGTATGCGTCGGCAACCGAAACCTTATTAAGGCGACGGAAATCTACGCAAAACCGCAACGAGCCATCCTGTTTCTTAACCAGGACAATCGGTGCTCCCCAAGGGCTGGTAGAGGGAGAGATAATGTCGGCGGCTAACATGTCATCGACAGCCGATTTGACATGGTCCTTTTCGGCGGGACTCAACCGAAAAGGATTTTGGCGAATAGGCGCGCTGTCACCCGTGTCAATATGGTGACGCAGCAGGTGAGTACAACCCAAATCGTATTTATTCCGACTGAAAACGTCGGAAAATTCCTTTAGCAGCGATCTAAGCCGTTGGCGCTCTAAATTGGACAGGTTCGTCGATCCCGCACAAAGCGCGTCGAGCCACCCTTCATCGCCGTCCGAATGCGGGTGCGTCCGAGCAGCAGTGTCAATGTGGTTCACGGCAGGTTCCTCGCAGGGCACCGGCGTCGCGTGCGCGAGCACAGTCCCTTGGGGAACCACTACTGTCTGCGACCCGACATTGAGGACCGCGATGAAGGGATCCTCGTCCCCCCTTACGATGGTCTGGGCCGGAATTAAATGAGGCCCATTAACCCCGGCCCTAGACGGCCCCAGCACAACACCCTGATCCCCAACACCCTTAGCGAAGGGCCTACGAAGTTTAAGAGGTACCAGCATTTGTGCCCCCGGCGGCACACGCACTGTTTTTACGACGAACGCCGGTACCGTCGCGAACGCCGTCCGAGTCGCTACAGGGGAAGGCAGGAACGCCATACGTCGCCCCGACGGAAGCTCAATGCATCCTTGGTCGATCAAAATACGAATTGGCATCCTGCCCAAGAAGTCCGTCCCCAGCAGGCACGGAACTGCCAGTGAGGAGGAGACAAAAATCGGCCCCGACAATTTGATGTCCCCGATAGAAATTTGCGCTCGAATCTGTCCCACGATGCCGAGAGAGCCCCCGTTAGCGGCATAGAAAGGGACATTAACCGGTAGCAAAGGACGGCTCTGCACCGGTAGAATATTGTAAATTAGTTCCGAAATAATTGTCGCCGATGCCCCTGTATCGACTATGATGCGTACCTCCACCCCATCAATGTAACCGACCACGGCCGACGATCCCGACGCCGCGGCCACCACGCGATGGGCCAACACGGACCACCGCTCGGGCTCGATTTGAGTCCCCGCAGTGATCCGCGCCGGTCCATCGCAGCGCCCCACCGGCCCCCCGTTCGTTACGGTGCGAGAGTGTGCGACAGGTGGGTGCGTTGGCCAAACATGTGAGGTGCCGCGACTCGCCGGATCATGGTGCTGGAGCTTGGGAGGAGGAAGAGGAGGGCCGGCGTCCTGTCGAGGCGTCGTCCCCCGCTGTCGAGGAGAACGGCACCCCGAGGCGACATGGCCCCGGATGCCGCAGTTGAAGCACCGCGGGAGCGCCGATGGAGACGATGGACGGTCGAAACGCCTCGGCCCGTCCCGACCCGGCCGCGCCCCCGTCGTCTGTTGCCGTCGATGGTCGACGGCATAAAGTTCTTCTGACGGAAGGGTGGCTGCAGCCACCGCACGCCCAGCCGATGCCCTGTTTGCCTTTCGCCGCTGCTGCAGAAGGTTGGCGTGGAGGAGTCGCGCAGCCTGGAGGGAGGTCATTTCTGCATCCCCTTGTGCGATGACGACGATGTCGAGGTCGTCCGCCAAGAGGAGGATCTTCTCCGCGACCATTGCGTCCACGCCGTCGTCGTCCATGCGGGGAAAGGCTGTTTTTGCCAGCGCCAGAAGACTTGTCCGGAAAGCCAGAGGCGACTCTTTTTCACCCCGCCTGCGATCGTAGAACTGCTGACGGCATTCGGCTGAAGGTCCATAGACCCCGGCCAGCAGCTGTAGCGCCATTGGTAGTGTAGCCCGCTTCTCTTTTGGCGCCGACGTGAGTGCGGCGAGCGCGTCCCCATCGAGGAGCGCCGGCAGCGCGCAAAGGGCCTCCTCGTCGGACCACCGCGCCATCTCCTGATGGGCGAGGAAGCGTCGCCGGAAGCCGCCCCAGTCACCCTCCGCACCGATGAATTCCTTCAGCGGGGGCAGCCTTTGGTGAAGCGCAGCGGTCGATGTGGACTCCCGCAGGTTGCTTTCACCTCCCTTTGGCGGTGCCTCGGCGCGACTGGCCGATGGCATCGCCTGTCGCGGCAGCGATGACGCATCCTTCGGCTGCGATGACGCTGCAGCCCCGGCGACGGCGATGTCGGAGCCGATGTCTAAGCTGGCCACGCCCCGAACAGCCGCGGCGTCCATGGCGGGAAATTCAAATTGTGAAGTCGCTGAAATGGCGGGAAAGTGCTCCGGCCGCCGGTTCTCCTCGCCCTGCGGTGGACCACCAGCCCCCAACCGCGTAATGCCTTCCAGTGTGGCGGCAGCGGCATAAAGTAGCTCCGCCAGCCGTTCGTGAGCCAGTCGTAGTGCATCTGGCTGCGGCCCCTCTCCATGCTGACGTCCCGGTGAGAAGGCGCCAGGCTCCGGCTGCACCCCATCTTGTTGCTCTGTCTCGGGCTCGGCGATCTCCGCGGCGTCCTCCTCTTGTGGTACCCTGGTCCGAGCTGTATGGCGCGTTTCCATTTTTACCACTTCTGACGCCAGATGAAGTACCCGTCGAGGACGCTTGACAACGGAGTTGAGGCACACGTATATTTATTTAACAAGTTGCCAGTACAGGACAGCCCTAGAGGGGGTAGCGGCCCCCTCACCCGTATAACTCAGGGAATACCCCTAGCTATCCATAGCCTATCCCCTGAGTCCTCCACTAAGAGCTAGGGGAGGCTGTCTGGCCCGACACTGGTAATCGGGCTCGGTACCCGGAGTCCCAGAGCACTGGCTCTGGTTCACGGGACCACGCCACTGGCTCGAGCCTGATCCCGTGGGGCCCTGATAAGGGCGGCGATCAGGGGGAGTCCAGGGCTCTAGCTACGACGTCTTCCGACTTCTTAGCTTAACTATAACATAACTGACTAAGCCCATATAACGACCCCTTTTTATACCCAACCCTCCTTGAGGGGTGGGGCCCCGGGGGATCGTAACGCCGAACCAGCCCCCCCCCAGGGTGTCTGGCTCGGACGTCGCAGAGGGCATCTCCCTGTGCACACACGTAGCCCCGCCCACTGTGTTTCTTTCCCATAGGCTGCCATGCATAACGGCCCTCTCTCCAACGTCCCTACATAGGTATCAAATAAAACAAATCACGACGTTTCGATCGCAACACAAGCGGTCGTCCTCAGGTGGAAAAAAATATAATCCTAAAAATATATAATCCTAAAAATATACAGTATAATCCAAGGCTATATCTGTGGCCTTGTTGTAGCTGCTCTCTCGCTAGTTCAGCAGTTCCACTGCTGGATTATATATGTTTTTTCCGCCTATGGACTGAGCAATCATTGGAGGGACGTTATTAACCAGTTAACCAGTTAATAGCGTCCTTCCAAGATCGATCTACGTTACTTTAACGAAATTCCCAATGAATATTAGTTTTGTTTCCGCCTTTTGGCGTCCTAACACCGATTGAGACGAGGCTCAAAAGAAAGCTGTCTCTGGTGTGGACCAATCAGTTTCAAGGACAATGCATAAACTATCAGTGTTTTTTGTTTGCATTCTGACCACAAGCATTGTGGTTAATGCAGGCATGATTCCTTGTAAAAGGTTTGAGTTTGGAGTTTAAACATCTTAACACCTGTTTTTTTTTCAGAAATAAGGGAAAAAAATATATTATCATATAGTTTGTTTACTTTATCTGGGGGGGGGGGGGGGGTTGAAACCCAAGAACCCCCCACCCCCCACCCCTGCCCCCACTCCCCCCACCCCCCACCCCCTGCCCCCACTCCCCCCACCCCACACCCCCCCTGCCCCCACTCCCCCCACCCCCTACCCCCACCCCGGACTAAGCGCGGGGGATCTCCCGCCGTCAAATTCCCTAGCTCGCTTAGGAGCGGCGGGCGCCAATCCCCGGCTCGCGATTGGCCGACGCGCTCGCGCGCCAGATTCGTGCGCGCGCCTCCCGATTGGTTGGCGAGTCGCCCGTGCGGGCCCTGCCATTGGTCCCGCGGCGGTGGCGGCGCGCATCCAGAGTGGGGAATGCAGAGAGAGGCGCTCGTCAGCTGTGCGCGTGCAACGGCTCCATAGAGATCGCGGTGGCCTCGTCAGGAGCTCAACCACCTCGTTAATAGCTCTCATCACCTCGTTAATAGCTCTCATCACCTCGTCAGGAGCTGTACTCACCTCGTCAGCAGCTGTCATCACCTCGTCAGCAGCTGTCATCACCTCGTTAATAGCTCTCATCACCTCGTCAGGAGCTGTCATCACCTCGTTAATAGCTCTCATCACCTCGTTAATAGCTCTCATCACCTCGTTAATAGCTCTCATCACCTCGTCAGGAGCTCACCACCTCGTTAATAGCTCTCATCACCTCGTTAATAGCTCTCATCACCTCGTCAGGAGCTCATCACCTCGTTAATAGCTCCGATCACCTCGTTAATAGCTCTCATCACCTCGTCAGCAGCTGTCATCACCTCGTCAGCAGCTGTCATCACCTCGTCAGCAGCTGTCATCACCTCGTCAGGAGCTGTAATCATCTTCGAGAGTTGTAATCACCTCATCTAGAGCTGTAATCACCTCGTCAGGAGCTGTAATCACCTCATCTAGAGATCGATAATTAGCGACAGACGAGGTGCAGGCGAGCCCTGAGCTACCACGTGGCTATGTCGTACCGTGAGTACTCGAGACTGCTACAGACTACGCGTGCAGTACACCACCAGACTACGCGTGCAGTACACACACACACTTGTGCTACTCAAGGCGATGCATGCAGTACACAGCGCCGTACGCAGTGTGCGTGCACTACGTGAAGTGCACTTGCACTACACACCTCGTGCAGGCAAGTAGCTCCTCACCACGCAATAGTTCGGGCAGTACAGGACGCCTCACACGTGCCAAGACAAATCCCTATTCTCACCCCTTGGACTGCATCCGGCCGCCTCTGTGTGTAGGTGCTGGGATGGTGTTGTGGGTATGATGTCTATTACTGGTAGGAACCTCCTGGTTGCACCAGCCCACAGGGGATTATTGTGTCTGTCCGTCCGTCGTGCAGGGAGGGGCTGAGTGGGGAGGGAGGGGCTGGGTGGGGAGGGAGGGGCTGGGTGGGGAGGGTGGGGTTGGGTGGGGAGGGGCTGGGTGGGGAGGGAGGGGCTGGGTGGGGAGGGGCTGGGTGGGGAGGGTGGGGCTGGGTGGGGAGGGGCTGGTCACCCCGTGGTGCACTTATAAAACTCAACGTTTAACCTACTCACGCCGGCTTGTGCCCGCCCTCACAGTCGGGCATATTTGCGGAATACACCACGCCGCCGTTGACACTGCAGGCCATTGACCGAGCAACCCAACGTTCCCTACCAGCTCCCTCCGCAGGAATGCGTTTTAAACCTATGAAGCCCTCCACATCACCTGACAGAGTCAATCAAGTTGACACGTGGACAAATATGCATTTATTTTACATATTATTCTTCGGATTTCTGAATAGCCCAAGCGCGTCTTTGCACGACGTTTCGTTGAAGGTTAATTGTTTACAGTGCAGTATAATTAGGCGTTAACAAAAGCTCAGCTCTGCCGGGCGGCGAAGGGCGAGAAGTTTGAAAAAATAAACATTTTACTTTGACGATGAGCTAACCGAAAACAAACTTATTACGAAACTTATTATTGGTCGTGAAAACCTGCGTGTAAAATTATTGGGGATTTTTGTTCAATATATTTTCGGGTTATCTGGTAAATGGACGCATCGGCTGATTGTGGCCGGAACGCGTGGCATGCCGCCTCACCCAGCACACCTGCTTTGACAACTGCCACCCATCCTTGTATTGTCATTTTATTTTACGTGTCAGTCTGTCCTTTTGTTAGAGTTTACGTATGACATGAGTTTATGTGCGATCAGGTGTATGTATGATAGAGTTTACGTATCACACATTTGTTTTTTTATTGATTAAACCCGATTTAAGAGCATCTTATCTCACAGGGTACTCAGAAATAAACTGAAATACAAAAAAATCCTCTAACTTTACACAATTGCCCCCACCAGCTTGGGCTGGGAGAAAGAGCTTCATAGCTTGTCGGGTTCTTCTCGCTTAAATAACACGTCAGTCTGCGTCAACATACAAGTAGCCTAGATCCTCATTGCCCTTAAGGGTGTAAATCATTGTTACACCTCCTCCAACGAATAATTATCTTGGCAGCGTGAGAAAGCTATAAGCTAAAGTGGACCCAGTCAATGTAGAACTTTGCATTATGAGAGTCCGTCACACCCGATGCATTGACTGAACAACTTTGGCAACTGGGTACGGTCGTGGAAATTAAAATAAGAGTCTTAAAGTGTGATTCATCAACGTCTGTCCACGATCAAATCGGAAGCTTCCATCCCAGTGTTCCTCCTATGTGGGAGCAACCCATGAAATGTATCTAGACATGGGCAATTCAAATTTTCTCAGTTCTTCCTGGGCGCGCCATGTCCTCACCACGCCCACCCCCACTGGCATCTGAATTAATGTCTCTTTGGAAGGCACTTCCCGTGCCGGCGCACACACTGGGACGCACACCGAGCAGCGATGTGCGCGGTGCGGATGTGTGTTAGTTGTTCGCATAAACCAGAGGATATGGCACAGAGACATCTGGAATGTTGCAACACGGGACCATGGGAGATAGCGATGGCTTAGGGAGGCTTTAATCCAGCAGTTGATTGATTACAGCGCATGATGATGATTATCATCATCATAAATTGGATGGAAATCCAGAGGTTGGTGACCAACAGACTGAAAGCTAAAGGGTGGGATAGGATGGAAACAATAGTAAAGTTGAATCGGCATCATTGGCCATGATGACCCCTTGACCTGCACGACACGTGACGAGGTTATCCTGATTGCTGTGTGCCTGTGTGTGCATGCAGTATGGCAGCACCCGTATGTCAACGTGTTCAAGCACTGCAAAGTGGACGAATGGAAAAAAGCGTCAAAAGAAGGGGAAGTCACCTCCGCTATGGTAAATTGTGCCTTGTGACTAAATTGCAGTTATCTGGTTTTGAACTTACAATAATATATTAAAATATTTTCTATTCATATGGTGCACGTTTAGGAAAACTACGTTTGAGTGGAGATTAAGCGGTAGAATAAGGACAAATATTGCTCTCAACAGGCACTTTTATCATTATAATTCTTGAAAACGAAACATCCGTTTTCATAACTGGGACCTGCTGAGGTACACGTGGGCTGCGCATTCCCAACAGGAGTCTCAACAGAACTAAAACGACAGCTCAGGAGCACGCCTGCCCCCAGCTAACCTAATAATCTGCACCACCGCTCTGTGCGCTTCCTCACACAGACGCCCACTCACAGCCTAAAAACCATCCAAGGGTTGAAGTGAATGACGACGCTCATTTCCGAATTGATCTCAGACGTTAGAAAATGTTAAATTCTTTCCGCTGGCCATAAATCATTTGGCATCCTAAGTGGATGACCGACAACTTCCTTGGTAACAAATGATGCAGCGTTCATCGTTGTACATCTTTACAAGCGTAAAATGCTGCAGTGGACTTGAAAGCCATGACAATGTTAGGTCTGAAAAAGGCGGTAAGTAGTGTTTAAAAAAAAATTGCATAGAAATAATTGTATGTATGTTGAACTTCTTTCACACCGTAAGTGGCCAACCATGCTAATCGAAGGTGCGGGGGAAGGACAACAAACTAAACACAAAAAGCAGTTCTAAAAAATAGTTTTCAATCTAAATGATTTAGAAGCGCATAGCTCCTGTGGCTTCCTAACATCGGAAGGAAGAGCAGTCCAGACGGCCGCAGAAGCGCATCTGAATGCGCGCAATGCAGTGACGGTCTTTGTTCGATGGCTCGCCAAAAGCCGCTGTGAGGATGACCGGAGTTCGCATGATGGTTTCACAATAATATCCTTTACCCAGGAAAGCCTCACTGAGGCTCAAGACTTTTTTTTCTTGAGTGTCGTGCATTTAAAGATTTTGTCAATTCATTAATGAGTGGGAGGCAACCAGAGTGGCCAGAGAAAACCCACACATACATGCGTTTGACACTCAAAGCTGCACACATAGATTTACGAATCCATACCTCTGCTGCCATCTCCCAGCTGAAGCCTCCAACTAACTAGTATTCTTCCCATCCAAGCATAGTACTCACCAAGCTCAACCCTGCTTATTTCCCAAGTCCAATGAGATTGGTCGCATTCAGTGTGATTTGGTTGCAGTGATACAGTACGGGGCATTATGTTATTTAGAGAGGGTTCATCCATGAGCACCCTCGCCCAGAAGTGGCTTGACAGATTGGCCGCGTACATCCGCCCGCGAACGCGCAGGACAAGACGATCAAGGCGACGGTCTACAAGGTCGTGGGCCACATTCCGGCGGCGAACTACATTCAGCTGCCGAAGACGAGCACGCAGTCGCTGGGGCTCACGGGACGCTACCTCTACCTGCTGTTCAAGCCCATCCCCACGAAACACTTCATTGTTCACCTGGACGTCAGCACGGAGGTAACCGTCCTCAACCACAGAAGGCCCATTTGATTTCGGCTGGGACCGCTGAGCAGAATTCAATTGGCGGGTTGCCGACATGGATTTGCCTTCGATCGGTGATACTGAAAAGCTATGTCTTTTGGTTGGCCCTGGCAAACAAGTGGCCTGATAGCTTTTGTGACGATATGATTAAAAAAACAAAGCATCAAGAGAAAAACTTTAAGTTATGTTAGCGACGCCACTGTATTGGTCGGTTTTTTCTGGGTAATTGCCATGAAGCTAAGATGCTCTTCATCAATGACCACCAGGACAAACGGGCTGATATGATAGCCAGCACGTCACACAATTCCCTGAAATGTACAATTTGGAAAATAACGTATGTGTGTATCTTGAACTTTTTTCGCACCATACATAGCCAACCATGGTAATCGGAGGTGCGGGGGGAAGGACAAACTAACACAATATCCACAACCGACTCACTGGCGTGTTGGTTGTGAATATGACACCGGACGATTTTATGTTTTGATTTGTGCGGCTCCCGTCTTGTCACAGGAAAATCAGGTGGTTCGCATTTCCTTCTCGAGCCTCTTCAGGGAGTTCAAGGTGACGGCCACGTGGCTGCAGTTCCCGTTCGTCTGCGGCTCGGCCAGGGGCCTTCTTCACGAACCCAGCGAGCACAGCACCACCCGAGGCAAGCGAAGCATTGGCAGTGTTGCTTCATCCAGTTGCGGTTACCACTCCAGACGTTTATATTCATCGGATCACAAAATCTAAACGGTAACGAGAATTTTTTTTTCATGATGAAAGAAAGCCATTGTTATAGTGAATAAGCTTGTAACAAGGCACTACCTTTGCAATTCTGGGAATTGTCATGGTTATAGAAGAGGTTGATGCTAGAAAGATGTGGCAACTACTTGAGCATATTGGCACAAGCCAGAGGAAAGTGGAAACTTGACGAAATGGACACCTGCAGTGGACACCTACGGGCTATGGATGATGATGATGAAATAGAGCTCTAACATTTACTATTTTATAGGCAGAACTCCATCACTATGTAATTGGTGCTCCAGGTGGCCATAGTTGCTCATGGTAAATGCTTTGCTGGTGACTATAGGCCCTATAAAATGTTCGCAGTGCTTCATGTCCCTGAGAGAGCCGTGTGTCCTCTGCAGGTAAATGCGCTCCGGTACCGATGGACGCTCGCTGGACGTGCCTGGTGCTGGACCTGCACTACATCCTGTCCATCTACCTGAACCGCCGTTACTCACACCTGAAGGCTGTGAGGCTGTGCTGCAGCATGCTCGTGCGCAATCTCTTCACCAGCGACACGCTCTACCAGCCAGGTGCCCGTCTGCCACGGACTCGCACGGCCCACGCTTCCCCCGGCGAGTCCCACCTGGAGGTTTTCCCGAGCGTTTTGCCGACAGCGGGGCTACCCTGTCATTGTTAACGGGAACCACATCACCTCAATTGCTCTGATCCTACCCTCCACTGGCTGCCAGTCCAACCCCGGATAAATTTTAAGATCGCGATCAGCATCTTCAGGATCCTCCTCTAACTCGCTCGCCCCTGCCTACCTTTCCCCCCTTTCAGCTCGCTTCACTCCTCCTTCTACGTGCACTCCGCTTCAGCAACCAAGGCTTTCTTTCGAAGCCTTCGCTCATTCTCTGTGAACACTGCTTTCCGTTACGTCTGTGCCAGCTTAACTCAACGTCCGGTTAATGTTTAATAATAAAATAATTAACTTGCCTTTCTTTTTGTGTTGCGCAGGAGCACCGGTGGTGGCATGCGGGCGAAGCGGGCAGCTGCCCCAGGGCTTAGGTGCCATGCCGCGTGAAATGGCGTTCTACCTGCCCAAGGGTGCCAGCTGGCACGACGTGTACGACTTCATCCGGTGCGCCCTCGCTGGGTTGGGTGCAGTCCTTATGCCCAGGGTTGCCCAGGGTTTCAGAAACCAGACCCATCAAACACATAATTTGCCGAAGACCCCAAGCAGCTCAGTTCGCTCATTCTTTTGTACGGCCCGCATTGTCTAGAACTCTATTCATCCCCCAGCCATCTGTGCTGTCTACTCCCTGCCCCTGTTCAAGTCCAGGCTCAAGACCTTACTCTTTTCATTTGCCTATGGCTGACTGCCTCTCTCTATAAAATTAATATGCCCACTGTTTCTACACAGGATCTTGGGATGTGGTCGTATTTAGATGCTTTAAATATCCAAATTGTATTGTATGCAGCTTATTGGAGCTGCCTTGTTGCGATTGTTTTAATCACTTTTGACGATCCACTGCTGGATGAAGGCCTTATCACGCTTTGTTGGATATAACTCGGCACTGACGTTACCTTCGGCCGGGAATTGGAACTCGGGTTGCCGATTTCGTGGTGGGGTACGAACCGCTGGCGTCATTGTTCCACCTCAGATTAATTTGCACATTCGAATCCTGGTGTATGCAGTAGGAAAGCTGCTTGCTTCTTTATTATCCTTCCATTGATTTTTAACCACAATTTTACAATAATTTTCTTTCTCCTAGCAAAATTAATTTTGTTGCACAACATCAACTGTTTAAGGCTACTTGCCACGTTGGTGCAAACTAAACTAAAAGTTTCAGCTAAACTAAACTTTTCTTTTACCAGGTAAGGCCCACTGAGCTATACAGCTCGTTTTCAGAACGACGCGGAAGGAAAACAATGGTAATCGATTTGTATGAAGGCAGGGAATTGTTTTTGTTTAATTCTATCCAGTGGTCTCACCTTTTGTTCGCTTACCCTTAGATTTCCAGATTTGAGTCTTCCAGACAAAGAGAAAACCTCTCCGGAAACAAAAGGTATCTGCGATTGAATGCCCTAAGGGAAGATGCAACTCAAAAAGTAATTTCCCTGAATGATCTATAACACAGTTTACAGTACGGTAATTTATGTTAAAATAAATAGGTTTTATTTTTACACGCTTTCTATTAACTCGCTCTGTCTGTTGTTGTTGTAGCCTCAAATCTTGTAACTCAATTTTAACCCACTTCCCAATGGGGTATCAACTGCAAACTTGGTATACTTATGTCATACTGATGACAATACTATATTCTATCATAAAAAATAAAATACTAATATTTTTAAACTATCTTTTTTATATGTTATGTTTCGGCTTGGGTCTAATTGTCCACGCTCAACTGACGTTGGCCTGTAAATCACCACGGTCCCTTACGTTATGGCAAGCTTCGGGGCCACTTCCTGGAGTCGTGGAGTTCTTCCATTACTAGTAGGTTACATTTCATTAAAGCGTGTTAAAACATTTTCTTTTTTAAATATTGCTTATTCCTCTAAAATACTGGCTGCCGGCTAGAGATCAATATGCCACTGAGTTCAAGTTTCCGACGCAAACAAAATGGCCACGGTTTTTTTACCTTGTGAATAGAGGTTCACGAACTCCTGGTGAACGGACGCCAGTCAAGTTTCACAGCCTTCACCTTGAGTGTGGCTAAGATTTGAGGCTGCACCTCCCCAGACAACAGGCACACCTCCTATCCCTCCGTGTGTTAGCCACCAACGGCCCCCTTGGCTTTTCCCACTCCTCGTGTGTTCATTTTAAGAAAGAAAATTATCCAACCCTATAAAATCCCAACAACAAGCTCTAAATAAGGAAGCCTGCAACCCGTAATATCGGACTGTACGTTTATTATTGGAATTCACCCTGCATCAGAAATGTGGATAAAGTAATCTAAAATAGATTTGAGGTGGCACGGGACGCCTCAAAGCTATTGGAAGGGATGACTGTAGCGAGCGTGTGCGTAACATGCCATGGCAATGCAGTGGAGCGGAATTGACGGCGCCGTCTGTGTGCGTCAGCAGGGGAGGAGGGCGAGACGTCTGCTGGCTTCCCACGCCCGGTGAGCGTGAGCCGGGCTGTTAGGGACAGAGTCTCTCTCGTCCAGCAGCTCACGTCCCCACCCCAGGTGAAGCGCTTTGTTTGTGAGCCATTGTGTTTCGTAGGGGCAACTCTTGTTCACCTGCTTTTGTTGACCTGTCAAAAGTGTTTGATAGAGAAACTAACCACACACTGTCATGTGAACCATCAGTCGTTGGATTGAGTAAATTTAACCCTGAGTCGGTTTGAATCTGATGAGAATTTTTCTAAATTATCTTTGGTTTCAAAGGACATCCCGCAAGGCTCAAATACTTGGCTCCTTGTTATTTGTAAGTAATGCTGCTTTACATTTGATTCTTTATAAGATTGGCTTCTTTGGCAATGATATACATTTGTATTCTTCTGCATCGACAGTTAAAGTGATTCAAAGTATTGCGAAAATAGATTTTTACACTCTGTGCAGTGGCAGTTCGCTTGAGTCGATGTTTCTTCTCCTAACCTCGCCCAGTGATTGACCCCTACATCTTGCCGCCGTCTGACGTAAAGTTAACGTGGAAGCCCATGTGACATTTCCGGGAGCAGGGGCCTGTAAACGATAATTTAGCTCAAAATGGTCACCAACATCTCCCTTGCGAAATAAATAATCGTTCTTGGTGATGTCACCTGGTCTCATCGTTGCATTGATTGACATCGAGGCTAAGTAATGGCTACTCTGCAGCCTGATGTAATTGCTGCTTGATGGAACGGCACGGTGAGGATGCGCGCACGCATGGTCAGTGGGCAGCGTTGATGCAGATGAGCGGCTTTAGAATTTAAACTTTTGCTGCGTTGAGCCGTAGTCAACCTTCGGGAATGATTAATAGCCTGCAAAAGGTTATCCACCGATAGAGAGTGCTTGCGCCCATTCGGCTGTGTGAGCCGTTTGTTATGTGAGCACACTAGCGTCATTGTTAACATTTACGTAACTTCAAACGACGACCAGGGGTCAACGCAAAAGCCCGCAGACGAGCATGCGACAATTATTGGGCCAGAAGCTGTAAGAGCCCTCCATGCAAATGGGCTCGTTTGGCGGAGACATTCACGCTCAAGTGGAATGCGGAAAAAGGGCAGCTGCCCCAGGGAGCAACCCTTGAGCACAGAGGCCGACGTTTCCACGAGGAGGCCGCTTTAGAAAACCGCTCGCCGAGCTCTTGCTGAAGTGCCCACTCCGGAGGAGCGCGTCCGCTACGATGAGGGCAAGTGGGCGGTGCCGAGGGGTCAGGGGGCTTAAGAACCAGACAGGCGCCTTGATGCTCGTCCCTGGGAATTTGGAGATTATCCAATATCTGCTTTAAATGGACCTGTCATTCAGGCCCTTCGGCGGCTCAATGGAGGAGTGCCGTTAGCCGGGCACTTGCGTCTGGATGCGTGCGCTGTGCCCGGGTGTCCCTGGCGTCTCTTGTGAGGTGGCGGCAGCGGCGACACTCACAGCTATTTGCTGCGCATTAAGTATCCACGGGACCCGATAGGGTTCACACGGAGGTGTGTTTTTTTTAAAAGTCTTCATTGTACACAAGAGTTTACTGGAAAAGTAAGCTTCATGATCTGGAATAAAACTGATTCATTTGGCATATAGAACTAGTACAGCATGCATCCAGTTATTTAAATGGTAATGAATTGCTGGGTGGAGCGGTGAACCAAAGAACCTGCGTTCCACTCCAGGCCATGGTTCACGTCGATAGAGAGTGATGTCTGAACTGGTTCTGCCACCTCCCCTTAACCAACCACACTCACGAGGACCGTGAAGTGTGGCCTAACAATATTCACGATCGATGCGGCGTAGCGAGGCCTTCATCCAGCGGTGTATTGACAGAAGGACTTACGTTATTATCTAAAATGTTGTCTTAATTTGTACTTTTTTCCTTGACAACAGGGCCAGCGTGCACCCACCAAACCCCTGCCTTTCTCGTCGGCAACAGCAGCACATTCACAACAAGAACTTTTTAGCGCCAGTGGGACGACCTTTGCTACCGAGACGGGCGGCACGGGCAGATTTGAGAGCCAGCTCACGCTGGAGCGGCCAGAGAGCGGCTTCAGCCTGGCTAACGGAAAGACAGGGTGCCAGCGGAGCCCCCCCTCTCGCTGCGACGGTAACGATGCGGAGGACGGGGGCGACTCGAGCGCCGCGGAGGACACGGGGGAGCTGAGCGTGTTCCGTTCACGTGGTGGGGACGTGCATGTGGTCAGCAGCCGGAGCGGCGACATTTCCGTGCATCGCCACAGCCAGCGACTCGCCCAGGTGTTGTCAGTAGTAAAATATAATAATAGTGATGAACACTTTATAGCATGCACGTATTTTGCGAATCGGAAGCAAATGTTTCATTGAGAACTCGGGAGATGTGGAGTTTCTCGTATGCGAGCCTGAAGAGGTGAGACTTGAGCTGTTGCTTGAAGGTGGCTGGTGATTGGATTCTGCGAATGTGCAGTGGGAGAGGATTCTAGATGGCTGGTCCAGCTACGGAGAAACGCCACTCAGCCAAGACAGCCCTGGTTGTGGGTACGATGAGAAATTTGTTGGGTGTACTTGGTAGGACGCGACGGTTTGCTGTGGTCGCTGGAGTGAGAAAGGGTGGAGAGGTATGGCAGGAGACCTTGTAATGTAAAAGAGCTCGATAGCGCAGGATACTTATTTTGTAATGCATTTTATAGTCAACTCTAAATGAACCAGGGTAATGGGAGGTATTGGTTACCCAGATAAAACACAACATGGATCGTGAAAAATATGTGTCAATTAGTACAATTGCGAAGGTTATCGTGGTTGTGTGCTGTGTAGCTCCAAAATGGGATTTTGGGTTTTGCTGCGTGTAAGTGTCCAACGTTCCAGCATGTGGAGCTTGCCCCGTTTCAGTGCGTGTTTATACTTTCGCTCTCGGCATTTGTATGAGGAATATAGCTGGGAGAGCGCTGCCTTATAGTATGTGTTGCTTATTTCAATGCACGTTTCCTTTGCGTCCTGCAGATTGGAGACAAGACCATCTCACCTGAAAGGCCATCAGAGTATTACGATGAGGAGTGCTCTGTGAGTAATACAAAGTGAACGAGATCCATGAAATTTCACAGTTTGAGTCCCATCCCCAACACTTAATTTGTCCCTGGCTTGTTACTCAACATTATTCCCGACTCGTTCGTCAATAAAAAATGTGTGGAATGGGCAGATGGCACCGAATCGCAGAGAAACAATTTTGTTCCACTTTTACAAATGTCATATCAATGAAACTACGAGTGTTAAATACATTAGTGGTAAGTAGCCTCGCCTTGCAGTGAACAGATGTACGAGTGTGTGTGTGTTGGAAGCAGCCTAGAGTTGTAGTGAATACACAGGCATGCGGGAACTAGGCAAGCCTTGCTTTTGAAATGTGTCTGCTCTGTGTTCCAGCCTCTGCAGCCTGACCCCATCCTCGCTCTGCGCAGGGTCATTGGCTTCGGTGGCGGCACGACCCGGCACGTGAGTGGGCTGTGGTCAGAACCGTAGAGACAGAATTTGGTAGGGAGTGGGGATGGGAAGGCAAAGGGGGGGGGGTGCAGGTGTGCCAATTTTTCCGTGAGCCTCAGATCTGAGGGGGCCTTGAGAAAGTGCAGAAGGGGTTCTCATCTGGCATTTTGCCCCGGGCCTCCAAAAACATTTTGACGGCCCTTGGTGCCCCAGAGGCTCCGCTGGCGAGATGAGAAAGCGGCATTGGTAATTTTGTTTTGACTCTGCCACGACAATCACACACTCGCTCTGGGGAAAACGATAGTCGCTGTCGTCGTGTGTTGTCTAATCACCTGCACATGGTTGAGGTTTACTCTGCACAAATCCGGATGTGGCAGCTGCTTGTCTTGACGTTTTAGGCCACAGTCCTGACATTTGTAACCTGGACTGAAAGATTGGCCTTGCAAAATGGTTGTTATAGGAGATGTTTAAAACTTGCCGTGAGCCCCCACAGGGTAACTGAACCTAGCAGGTTAAAGGCTTTGTTTAAGATTTATTTTCACAGGATCTTTCCAGCCATGGCCTTTAAACAAAAAACACATGCGTCGTTGTGAGCGCGTAAACAGTCTAAACAGCACAGGATCCGTATTCCCAATCGCTTAGACCAACAGTTGATTAATTGTTCATGCACTCAATTAGCCATGTGCTCGCAACGACAAAACTCACAGCAAAGACGTAGGAAGCGGCTGAAATGTGCGCCCCGCACTTTTAAGCGCTGGCACTCGCGCTATTCAAAGCCTGTGAATCGTCTGACATTCGCAAATAAACCCCCCCTCCACCCCAACTGGCATCGGTCACGTAAAAAGCAACTGCAAGTGGACAAACAAAGCGAAGTGATTTGAAAATAAATGAGCGAATTAAATAAATGGTATTAATTGAAAGAAATAACGCAGGGCTTCGGGGGCAGTTGGCACGTGTGGCACGCAGCGCTTGCGAACTTGGCATCTGAGTCAGCGCTGGCACCATGGAAACTTCTCTGGCTGGCATTTGTAGTGGGAGACACGGTTGTTTGAAAGCGGTCTCCGTCAAGCCGATGTGAAAGGGTAAGTGCCTCTGTGCCGAGCCGCTCGCTCGCGGAGACGGGAGGCACCCTCTTTAACGAAATGCGAAAAAAAGGAAACAAATTAAAGGGAAAATGCCACAAAAAAAACGATGACGTTGCTCCGCGTGAAAAGAAGCTTTAAAACTAACGGGAGGACGAACTTTAGATTTGTATTACTTTTACTACATGCTATGTGAACTGGTGAAGTTTTTTTGGGAGAGAAAAAAATATTGGCAGTTTATAAATGAATTTTTTTTTATTAAATGCATTCATAAATTTGACTATAAAGCCCTTTCAAAGTGAAATTTGGTTAAAAGCTGTAAGCGTTTGTGTATGCCAAGTGGTACATTTCACAAAGAGTATTTTAATGAATTCCAGTTTAATAATTTTGTCTGCCACAAATCTACTCGTGTTTGACGAGTTTAATATTCATAGCTCATTTGCAGAATTTGACATTCTAATGGTCAATATTTTGCAGTTATTTGTAAAAAATTTTTTATAAAAGTCCATGATGTGAGTTGAAACTCTTTTCCGTTGGACGATAATCCGGATGTGGACGGGTGGCCCAGGCTGCTAATTGCCGGTCAAATCACCGAGCTGGCACCGCTAGGATCCGGGCAGCCACCTGCAGTTAACCAACTATTTTTATTTTACCGGGTAAGGCTCACTTAGCTATTTAGCTCTTTTTCAGAAGTGACCTGGCCACAAATGATAGCTCAACGAAGTGGCTGATGTTGGAAACATTTATAGTAGCCAAATACTCTAAATGCATATTTTTAACCAGAGAAAAATCCATGCGACAACAGGGAAAATTTTTCACTTAAAACTTTCGTGACTGCAGGAATTCATATTCTATGGTTCTTTCGGTAAAGTCCCGTAGATAGAAAAAATAATAACAATAAAATAATAAAGATAAAGTGAATAAAAATATCACGACGTTTCGAACGCAACACAAGTGGTCGTCATCAGGAGCAGGGAGGTTAGCTTTTGAGGGCAAGCTGTTTTTAAGGTTTAGAGATGGGTGGGGCAGCTAATGTTAATGTTATAGAGGGCTCCAACACGAGCAGTAGGTCTATACCAATCAAAAAGCTGTTTATAAAGGTTTAGAGATGGGCGGGGCAGCTAATGTTAATGTACGAGAAATATCCGACACCGGTAGTAGATCTAAACCAATTAAAGCATTGCACCTCGCTCCACACACCCACATTGCTGACGGTGGAGGTTGACAAGAAAACACAAATCAAGCCCTCTCATACATTAACATTAGCTGCCCCGCTCATCTCTAAACCTTTATGGTCTCAGCCTGGCCACCAAGGATTGCACAAAAAGCCTTTCATGTTCAATTAATTTTGTCAAGTATCACCATTACTGACATCCAAGGAACACTCTTCGTCGAGCAAAATAATGTTTGTGATATGCTCGTGCGTCACATGGCTTGTGTGTCGCATCGCTCGTGCGTCAAATGGCTTGTGTCACATGGCTTGTGTGTCGCATCGCTCGTGCATCACATGGCTCGTGCGTCACATGGCTTGTGTGTCGCATGGCTGTGTCACATTGCTTGTGCGTCACATGGCTTGTGTGTCGCATCGCTCGTGCGTCAAATGGCTTGTGTCACATGGCTTGGGTGTCGCATGGCTGTGTCACATTGCTTGTGCGTCACATGGCTTGTGCTCCCCTTCAGGCGTTGTGGACGAGACAGGGCGATGTGATCGTGTACCCATGCCATGCCATCATCATTGCCGTGGAGATCACCACAGGCAACCAGAGGTTCCTCACGGGACACAGTGACAAGGTGCGTCCGGCTGCCCTGAATCGACACTGCACTCATCTTCAACATCGAATCGGGTGCAGTTGCACCCGATTCAAGAGCCGAATGGCTCACAGGGCTATACCTAATAAATGAAATGAAAACTGAAAACTGTAACATCACCAGCCATAATCTGTACTGGATGAAGACCTCTCCATGCACAAACCATCCAGTTCCTGCCTACGAGCTCGTTTCATTGCTGCATCTGCACTCCTAATGATTTCTTGAAAGATGTTTGTCCGTCATTCTGTTTTGAACCCAAGTGCCAAGAGTAGGACAATGAAATTGGACCTTTTTTTGCCAATATCAAAGTATGAAAAAATACGCATAATTTTGACCCTTTCTGGAAATAAAACAAGTGTTAAGATGTTCAAACACCAAATAGAAACCTTTTTTTTTTAAAGGAATCATATCTGCATTAACAACACGTACTTATGGTGAACATGCAAACAAACATGCTCTGCTTGAAACTGATTGGCCTACACCAGAGACAGGACAGCCTTCTTTAGGGCCTAGTCTCAACCAGTGTTAGACCAGAGAATGCCAAAAGGTGAACAGCACAAAGACAACGCACTATCAGAGCATTTATAGCTCCGGGTGAGCATCTACAAAATGGGACCTTTTTGCCATTATCAAAGTATGTCTTAGGGTGAAACTTATTTGTATTTGTTCATACTTGATGATTAGAAAAAAGCACCAAAATCAGCAAGTGTGCCTTTTTTATCAGCCACACTTTAAACAAACTTTTTTTTATTAGCCACGGATCACTCCGTTACTCTGTGTCATTGCCATAGTGAATTGTTCCGGTTGCTTACGGTAAATACGTAGCCCGTGACAATTGCTGGATACGTTTGCCAAACGTTTTCCCGCATCTATCAATGCCTCATGGCCATCAATGGAGACGAGCAACGTCCCACAGTCACATGACATGGGACACGTGCATCAAGCCCCTTGGACGTGACCGCCGGGTCTCATGCACGTGCAGGTGACGGCGCTGACGATGAACGGCGCCAGCACGCTGCTGGCCTCCGCCCAGGCCGGCGCCGTGAGCCTCGTGCGCATGTGGGACTTCTCCAGCGGCGAGTGCCTCTCCATCTTCACCCCGCACCTGCACGCGCTATCATTGCTCAGGTGACGCAGGTGTCTGCTCGGTTTGCATTGTCTGTAACGTTAGCAGTGAGAGCCCGGTTGGTATGTCTGTTGAACTTCTTTCGCACCGTACATAGCCAACTGTGCTAATCGGAGGTGCAGGGAAGGACAACTAAATAAACATAAAAAACACTTTTGAAGGAATGCATTTTTTATGTAGATTTTAAAAGTGCATAGCTCCAGTGGCTTCCGAATATCGGAAAGCATTCCAGACAGCCGCAGAAGCATATCTATAAGCACGAGATGCAGTGACCGCTGTGAGGATGAGCCGAGTTCGAATTAGAACCAAAATTCTTGGTGGTGCCACCTCAGCACTATCAGCGCTAGGTTAATACAAACGTCCGCTCCGTTCGCGATACTTTTATTAACGTCACAACAAACAGCGTTAATCTCTCTCTTGCGTGCTGTGCCCTAGATCAGGTCTGTGGCTCAAGCTCCCAGCATCCTCTCTGCTGTCACTATCCGCTGCCCATCGCACAACAAAACAAATTCCTTACTCTGTTTTTTTTTTACTATATTCTAATTTACTTGAAGTGTGGCTCTTGACATCATGTCATGCTATTAAGAACCCATTTGTAAACCTTGCGGAACATAGTGTTTCTTGTGTCAGAGCTGTACTCTGTTTGAAAGACTAAATGATGCTTTTTATTCTGAGAGCTATAATTTAAGCAAAGCGAATCACAAAAAAAAAACTTTATATGATGGGATTTTTTTGTGTGCGGTCATTAGGGACCCGGCTAAGACCATTAATTCGCTATACTTGAGAATCAGCACTCTTTGGGTCTTTTCGATAAAGTCACGTAGGTATAAAATAAAATAAAGAACCAAAGAGTATGGATTCCTGCAGTCACGAAAGCTTCAAATCAAGATTGAGAATGAAGTTTAATCACGGATGGCCATCCGAATTCTGAGTGTTCTGATCACTGAGCCACTCGGTCACCTACCAGGGATCTTGACCGGTATTTATAGTAGGACAGTTAAGATGATTTCCCCTTTCTTTCATCAGCAGTGTTTTTGTTTTACGACATGATTGAACAGGTTTATGTTTTTTGCAGTTTCTCTCACAGCGGAGCTGTGCTTTGCGGCGTGGGGAAAGATAGCCATGAAAAAAACGTAAGTCCGTTTTATTGACCTCACCGGCTACTGTTTACCTGCAGCCACAGTTTGTGTAGAAACTCGTAGCAAATGCTTTCTTTGGGCATGGAAAGCATCTGCACTTCACCAAGAAGCCCCCTAGAGTTTGATGAACCGAGGTTTCTGTTTTGATTGCGTTGCTCGTGCATGCGTGTGCCCGTGCATGTCTTCTTGTGCGAGTTAGACGGTGGTGGTGTGGGACACGTCCCGGTTGCGGACGGGTGGCCTAGTGTCCGTTGTTGCCAGGACGCACACCGACGTGGACCTACACACCATCAAAATCGCCTCCTTCGATGACACCAGGTGAAACGCGCCTTGGCAATCTACCAGTTCACTTCCGTTTTTTGCACGTGAATGGGGAGAGCCAGGGGTGTAGTCGTTGGAAAAAATGCAGAATAACATTTAATGTGATGCTTTATTTTGACATTTAAGGAGCCCATTTTGATAACAGTTTGTTCCAGCTGCAACTTGCATTTGAACACAGAATCCAAATATGTATTTATATGGGAGGAATCCAATGAGCTATAAAGATTTTTTCAAAGATGTCCAGTAACCCAGCATCTCAGCGATGCCGACTGGGCTCTCTAACCTCTGAGCTGCCATGCCAGCTTAGCGCGCCCAGGTTGTGGTTGCTGACCGTATGTCGCGCTCCACTGATGGGTCGGTGCTGCTCGCGCGCAGGATGGTGTCGTGTGGCCGGGGCAGTGTGCGGCTATGGCGCTTGCGCGGCTCGACGTTACGCTCCTGCCCCGTGGACCTCGCCGAGTTCCACGCCGCGCACTTCACGGACGTGGCCTTCGAGGAGGGCCTGCCTGCCGACCGCGAGCCACACGACCGCACGCTGTATGCACGGCCGCACCTTTACCCAAAACGTCACCGATGCACCTTTTTTCCACCGCACGACCGAGCCACTCCAGCACAAGTACCGAGCTGGCCCGGCATGGCTCAGATGGCGCAGGGTTATTATTTCCACTGCAGAACCAGAGCCATGCCACTGACGTCGCATGCATTGCGCGAGACGACGTTGTATTACGAAAATGATTCACCTTGCCCGTGGCCCTGCTTGGCCCCTGAACCACCTTCAAGATACCTCGTGAGGCTAGAGTTTGATGATTTGGATGTGGGTCGGCTCGACAAATAGCCAGTGGAGAGAGCCACGCGTACCGTGAGGGCTCGGATGTGCCAGTGGAAAAGGGGTATGAGAGATAAGGGGGCGGCAGACTGTATGGTATTCCCTCGTTATTCATGAACTTTCTATCCGTGATTTTGGCTATCCACGAATCACATCTGGAACTCTACAGGATTGAATCGAGAGAGAGGGAAAGAAAGTGATGAGATGAAGTGATAAAAGAGAATGTGATGCCAGAAAGTGATCAGATAAAGTGATAAGAGATAAAGTGATGAGAGGAATGTGATGCGGATAAACTAATTAAAGTGATTCGAGAGAAAGTGATGAAAGAGATACGTAATTGTCACGTATTTAATAGCTTTGTTATTTATTTGAGGCTAATATCACAAGCATCTCTGGAACGTATCCCTTGTGGAAAGCGAGGGATACTATATAGCCAACGTTCATTATTGCATCGGGTCGGCTGCTCGGGTTTCCCTTCTCCATCTACTTCTATTCTGTGCCTCTACTCCGGGTGAGCTTTTCAAAAATAAGTTCACACAGGTGATCAGAAGCCTCCTTGGGCGTCACCCTCCATCTGACTAGTATGACATGCGCAAGCAGTGGAAACTTCAGAATCAGAGTCGGTATTTATCCTGGAGAAATCTAATGAGCAATGAAGCTCTTTTTCACTGATGTCTAGTCGTGGTGTGTCAGAAAGTAACTTGTATTGCCTTCAACAGCATAATCCTGGGTTTTTTTTATAACCTCGGTTAATGTTCGTACGTAGCTCGGCAACAACCTCATTGTCCCCAAAACAAGGACTGTTTTGGCTGAGCGGCAGTTTCTCCGTTGCTGCACCAGGCATCTAAAACTCTTCTCTCCCACTGCACAAACGCAGCATCCAAGCACCATCCCCCATAAGCAGTAGTTCAGGCTCTTACCTCTTCAGACCTTCACCTGTTCAAGCTCTCACCTGTTCAGGCTCTTACCTGGTCAGGATCACATGAGAGACTTTGAGCTTTGTCTCTACACCTCCGAGTTTTCGATCGAAAGTTGTGCCGATTTGCAAAATCTGTGCTCACTATGAAGTGCTTTATCATTATTATTAATACCATAAGTTCATCGTTCCTTCCAGTCAGAAAGAGCCCTTGCTCGGCTCTGGCCAGGTCTCAGCTTATTTATTGTATGAGTTCCCATCTCTTGTTTTTGTTAGATTATCGCCGTAGTTCAAACACAGTGACCCCCGACCCCCCCGGTGCAGTAGGCAAAAGACCATCGCGTTTGTGCTCCCACAGCTTTGCCTGCAGCAAGTCGGGCCACATCCTGGAGATCGACTACAAGAACGTGACCATACGCAATGTGCGGCGCCTGCTGCCATCGCCGGGCGTGCGCGCCAGCTACGACGCTGGCAAGCGTGCCCCCCCGTCCGGTGAGCCAGGACCGCCATGCCACCAACGATGACCTGTGCCTTGTGTGAGCCATCTACGGCCATCCCCCTGCGTTCTCCTCCCTGCGTCTGTTGCCACTCTCTGCCCCCTGCTCCTCCTTGACCCTCTGCACTACTGCTCTACTACAGGCGGTGTTTGATCTTAAGAGAAGGAATAGGTACAAATAGCCTCCATGTCAGTGATTGTATCCCTACTGTGATGATAGTTTATTTGATTCAATTATGTGTCTCGCATGGCTGCTGACAACCAGATATTGCAGTCGCGAGTGTGTCCGTATAAACTGTCGTGGCAATTTATATGGCTACTGGCAAGCATAAAAAGGCTAATTTTGTTCATAATTTTGATACTGGCAAAAACGTCCCGTAGATATAAGTGCTCAACCCGATCTATTTATACTTTCATACAGGGACTCCTCTACTTACGAACGAGTTAGGTTCCAGAGGTCTGTTCGTAAGTCGATTTGTTCCAACTTTACTCCTGTCGATTCCAACATGTTGTACGGCGTGTACACTAAACATGGGGAATGGCTTTAAAAGTTGTATAATCTCCTGTAGATGTAAATGCAACCGGTTCTTCACATTCTGTAGATGTAGATGCCACCACCGCCATCTATTGCGTGGCGGTTGAACTTACGACTCTTGGTCTGAACAGGCAACTGGACATACAACTGGACAAACAACACACCGGTGTGCTGTACAAGTAACAAATTGGCATGCTCTCTGTTTACGTGACAAACCTTACTAATTATTTGTGTCAAGTGGTGGCGGGTTTAATGACACATTTATATTTACACAATCTAACTAAAAAAAAACTGCATTATGGATGATATTGGTCGCGAAAGTCTACGTGTTAAACAGACCAGTTTGTTCATATCTCTAAAAATTAACAAGTCGAATGTTCATCAATGGAGGAATCTCTGTACTTGCATTGCCTTTGTACTGGTCGCCTTTTGGCGTTATCTGGTCTAACTGGTGAGACTAAGCCATAAAGAAGGCTGTCTGGTGTAGGCCAATCAGTTTCAAAGACGATGCAGATATTATCCGAGCATGTTTGTTTGGATGTTTTGCCACGTATATGTAGTTAATGCAGTATCGATGCCTTTGTAATAGGTGTTTATTTGGTATTTCAACATTTAACACCACTTGTTTTATTACCACAAAGGGTCAAGCCTCTTATATTTTTTCATCATTCTGATACTGGCCAAAAAGGTCCCAAAGATTATGACACTATCTCCCTGTGAATACTCGATCCCATCAGGACCGGGCATCGGGATAAACAGCATGTCCGTGTCGGAGGGACTGTGCGCCACGGGCTCCGACGACGGCTTTTTGCGGCTCTGGCTGCTGGATTTCTCCACCATGCTCCTGGAAGCCGGTGAGACTGACACACGGGCGAGGAGGGGGGGGCAGCACTCCAGGTAGAGAGAGTGCTCTTTGGGAGCAATCCCCTCCACGCCGATCTGCACATCCGTCAGGCCCAAAATTGCCCAGTGACGAGGTGACGCTCCGCTCAGTATGGCCGTCACAAGTCGGGGGGTGGGGGGGGTAGGGGGGGGGGGTTCAATTAACTGTGAAGGAGGTGGGGCAACGGAGTGGAGGCTGGAAGGGTAGGAGTAAGGCAGTGCCGCAGATGTTTAATAGGAATACCAGAGCGTCTATCAAAGGGGGCGCCGCGGTGGCGAGATGTTAACTCCCTCGCCTTGTATGCAGGAGGTCATGGGTTCGATTCCGACCCTGACACCGAATGTATATTTGGAGTGTGCATGTCTCCCTGTGGTTGCGTGGATTTCTCTCCTGTCCTCTGGCTTTCTCTCCACATTTAGAGACCTGCATTGAGAGAACTTGGCTGCTAGAAATTTCCACGTGATGAGCCACTTCGTTGAACAATCATTTGTGGCCAAGTAGCTTCTGAAAAAGAGCTACACAGCTCAGTGGGCCTTTCCTGGTAAAATAAAAAATAGTTTCGTTTAGTGGAAGAGCTGTAGCCGGTGGGATAGGGCACGTGGTGAATTAATGTGGCATGTGGCTAGCGTGGGTTCAAGTGTCCACCTCAGGTTCAGTCGTGTTTATTTGCCCATACCCTCGGCTACAGCATCTGTGCAATAAGCGACACCATTTGAAAGTTCTCATGCTAATGAGCCATACATATTTTATATGATGAAAGAATAGCACTGCAAGATGCCTCTGCAGTGAGAAAAGATGGTTAAAATTGCTCTACACGTTATGGACAGGAGCTAAACACAAGCGTATCTGTCCTTCGTCAGGAGCTGAGACTGCCACAAATGTTATTTTAGCAGTACATTTCACGAAAAAAAGTGAAAAAAATATCCTCCCCCACGCAGTGTTGGTGACAATTTTTTTATTTATCAGATTCAAACTTTTACTCGCACTATTTTAAGTGGTGGGTACCAGAGACTTATTCGCCGCCCCTTCTTGTGTTTAGAACTGCTTTTTGTGTTTGGTTTGTTGTCCTTCACCGCACCTCCGATTATCATGGTTAGCTGCCTATGGTGCGAAAGAAGTTCAACATATCTTGACTTAAAGCTTCTTTCGTGACTGCAGGAATTCATATTCTTGTATCTTTCGGTAAAGTCACGTAGATAGGTTCAAAGAAAATAACAAAAAACTACGACGTTTCGATCGCAACACAAGCGGTCGTCTTCAGGAAAAGGGGGGTTAGCTTCCAACAAAAGACACAAGAATATGAATTTCAACATACACACATACCCCAAGTCTGCCCGGTGTGATGGCGACAGCCTCTCGGCCATCCTCCGTGACGCCAATGGCGTTCCATGCTTGCTTGCTTTTGACGCAGAGCACGAGGCCCCGGTGTCGGCGGTGGCGATCTCGGCAGATGGGCGGCGTGTGCTGGCCGCCACGGCAGGGCCCGCGGGCGCCAGCCTGGGCTTCCTGGAGGTGGCGTCGCGCCACTACGCCACGCTGGCGCGCTCGCACGCCGGGCCCGTGCTGGGCTGTTCGGCAGACGGAGCGCTGCGCCACCTGGTCACCGTGGGGCGCGATGCGAGCGTGCGCGTTTGGGACTCGGACAGCGGCCAGCAGGTACCTGTGCTTCTCGCGTTTTGCCTCTTTCAGAGTTCTGTTGCCTCCAAAGGCCACGTTTTTAGAAATGATGCAGGAAGCATCGTCTTTCTCTTCCAAATGTGTGCGGATGCCACACACATCCCTGTTTACTTAACTTTGTGTTAATCAGTTTGCCCCCATTCGCCCAAAAAGCAAGATTTTCTACGTCTGCTTTTTCACTTTAAATGTTTTTTGCATGATCAGAAACCACATGAAGCAAACCGGTTAAATAAAGGTTACCAGTTCGCCGCACATACAGAAATGTCTTGAGTAGTTAACATATGAAGATATCTTCTTTTTAACCTAACCAAGAAGGTATGTGTTCCACGCGGTGGATTACTGCCATGCGTTTTTTTCGTACGCATGTACCAATCAGTGCATTCGTTACTCACATTCCACTAGAAAATAAAACGTTACTGCTTCCTGACTTTCGGAATGCTGAAAACGTTTACCGGTTATCGGCTAACAACCCTAAAAAAGATACACGGGCGCTATGCAAGTCGCTTACTCATTTAGATTTGTTACCATGTCATTGCCGTGTGGTTACTCTGTTGTTGTGTCATTGTCGTGTTGCCGTGTCATTACCGCATCGTTGCCATGTCTTTGCAGTGTCCTTACCGTGCTGTTATGGTGGCCGTTTTATTGCAGTGTCGTTATCCTGTCGTCGCCGTGTCGTCGCCGTGTCATTGCAGTGTCATCACCATGTCACTACCGTGTCATTACCGTCTTGTTGCCCTGTGCTCATGCGCGGCAGCTGCTGGACTTCTCGACGCTGGCGGTGGTGCCGTGTGTCGTGTGCTGCCACCCGGTGCGCCAGCTGCTCGCGTGCGGCTTCAGCGACGGCTCGGTGCGCGCATTCAGCGTCGCCAGCACCGCCCTCCTGGCGGAGCACAAGTAAAGTGATCGAGACATCCGTGCACCACCGATGATGATTGGCCGCGCGTAACGAGTTTACTCAATCAGTGCCGTTCATTTTTGCATGCCTGCTGCTGATAATATTCAGGTGTTTATAGGCCGTGAAGTGACAGTATAACAAACAGCACATTGCGCTACGAACTTGACGGCCCGAGGTCGAGTGATATCTGACCATGTGCCCAGTGTCACCCACACTTTATCATTCCCGCACTGACCAAGCGTTATGCAGTATGGCCAAACAACCCCCATAACGGACCTGCCATGGCGAGACGACTTTCTAGCAGGGCCTTGGCAAGGGACCGTACACTAATTTACTGTATCGAGGTGTATGGTAATGCTGCAAATGTGAGTGTCTGCGTATATGTAGTAAACGTGTGGGGTGTGT
Organism: Lethenteron reissneri; assembly: GCF_015708825.2. Classification (NCBI taxonomy): domain Eukaryota; kingdom Metazoa; phylum Chordata; class Hyperoartia; order Petromyzontiformes; family Petromyzontidae; genus Lethenteron; species Lethenteron reissneri. The sequence goes on along the minus strand of NC_083781.1, from coordinate 1,429,106 downwards.
CACCGCGGTAGTGTAGTGGTTAGCGCACTGCACTACGAACCCGGCAACACGAGTTCGATTCCCGCTCACGGCCAATCCCAGTGATGTTTATCTGAACCGGTCCTGGGCCTCCCCTGAGTCGACTCAGCCTCAAATGAGTACCTAGTACGGTGTGTATGTAAACTTCACCGTGAGGGAAACAAAGGCGGCCGGGCATGGTGTTGGCCACCCACCCCCTCGTGTGCCGTGCCGGCCTTCATAGGTGCTATTCACTAACAGCACTTGCCCCAACAGTCGGTTAAAGGCTGTACAGGCGGGATCTTTGTATTTGGTGTGTCACCGCTTCCACGATACAGGCAGCACAGAGGCCAGATCACTGCCCTGGCGTTCTCACGCAGTGGAGAATTCATGTACAGCGCCTGCTCGCTCGGAAGCCTCGCGATGTACGACGCGTCCGACGACGACCTGCCCGCGCTCCGGGTGCTGGGTGAGCCCGCGTGCCAATGGGTGTTTAACTCTGTCTTGCTACTGGCTGCACAGGCACTGGTGTCAATGAAGGTATAGTTCCCTGAATTATTTGTTTCCCCCCAGGAAGCACTTTTCAGGAATGTACAATCTGTTTCAGGCAGTTCAGTTTAGTTTGTTGTCCTTCCCCCACATCTCTGATGAGCACGGTTGGCTACGTAATGTGCTAAAAAAGTTCTACATACATACAGGCAGAATAAAAATAAGGGCTGACTGGGATTTGTCTTCAAGATCCTCCATGGACTCGCCCCACCCATTAATGTTGATGTTAAAAAGGTTCAAGTGTAGAAATGTACTTTTTTCCATCGACTATGTTGCTGGCCAGTAGATGGCAGTACAATAAATGGATTGTTTATCTGACAAAATAGCCCAGGATATTCAAGAAAGCCTCACTTAGGCTAGTGAAGCTTTTCCTTAATTATACTTGTAATCAATTATTTACTGATGCAGTGTTTGTTCAGCAAGATGTTGGTAAAGCTCTTATCATCCTGTCGTTACAAGATTGTGGGGACTCCCATTTCTTAGACCTTTTCACTCACGGGCCATGATAATAATTGTGGCCATGAAAAGTTTACAATAGCTCGAGTTCATGAGTTCCCCCCCGCCCCCCACACTGCTCTCCTAATGGGGAGTGTGCCAGGTTGAGGGGCTTTAGCGATGAGAGGCCTCACCTCCTCCGAACTGCTACTGCAGGGAACGTTGTCGCAACAAGGGGCAGACGGGCGGCCGATGAGGAGGAGGAGCACGACGGAGACGACGCCCCGAGCGTCCTGGCCCTGTCGACTGACGGACAACGCTTAGCGTTCGTGGGGCCCAGCCAGGATGCGGTGACGGTGATGGACGCGCGGTCACTGGAGGAGGTGAGGCTATACCCCCTCTACCCACCTCGTGTGCTCCGCCTGCGGGTCCCCACTCCCGCCGGCGTCGCTTCATCGCCTTCCTGTCTCTCACGTCTAACCGTAAACCATAAGAAGAGCATCTCTTGGCAATGTATTTTATTATTACTCGGCTTGTTTGTTTACCCAGCAAAGAACCACTGAGTCTCAAAGGGGTGGGGGATGTGGAAGGGGTGGTGGGGTGTGGCAGGGAGGGGTGATAGGGGAAGGGGGGGGGGGGTGTTGAGGGGACGGCAGGGAGGGGTGATAGGGGAAGGACGGAGAAGTAGGGGTGATGAGGGGTGATAGGGGAAGGGGGGTTCAGGTAGGGGTGGTGGGGGACGGCAGGGAGAGGGGGGAGAGGGGTGATAGGGGAAGGACGGTGAGGTAGGGGTGTTTAGGGGTGATAGGGCAAGGGGGGTTGAGGTAGGGGTGGTGGGGGATGGCAGGGAGGGGTGATAGGGGAGGGGGGGTTGAGGTAGGGGTGGTGGGGTGTGGCAGGGAGGGGTGATAGGGGAAGGGGGGGGTTGAGGTAGGGGTGGTGGGGAATGGCAGGGAGGGGTGATAGGGGAGGGGGGGGTTGAGGTAGGGGTGGTGGGGGACGGCAGGCAGAGGGGTGATAGGGGAAGGGGGTTGAGGTAGGGGTGGTGGGGTGTGGCAGGGAGGGATGATAGGGGAAGGGGAGGGTTGAGGTAGGGGTGGTGGGGGGACGGCAGGCAGAGGGGTGATAGGGGAGGGGGGTTGCGGGGAGCTGTGCACCCTCAGACCTACAAGCTTCACTGCAATACTGTACGGTACACACCACAAGTACTGTACTTTTTTATGCGTCATACACTATACAGTACACAGTATAGTAGTCCATGTGTACGTGTAAATGTGAAATCGCAGCAACCCGGAATATTTCAGTTATCCGGACCGGGGCTCCTCTCTATGAGTCTGGTAGTCTACGGTTTCACTGTTTGTGCATTTTTATTTACGAATTACTGTATACATTCTGTAAAGAGGATCCTGGTGGATATCAATATTAATAAAGTATACGCTTGTATGTATGTTGAACTTATTTCGCACCGTACATAGCCAACCGTGCTAATCGGATACGTGATGGCTTCTAACCAATTTCAGCTTTAATCAGATAACTAATTTAAAACATACGCATACATTATTGTCACATGGCGCCAGTAGTGACTGTTAACGAGAAAACATTCCATTTTGGGGAAAGTAAGTTATGCAACTCCTATTACAAACCAGCCACTTTTGATTCGGTGAGCCAAAGTAGTCAAGAGGTGGTAACACATCTGAGAGTATGTCCACCGCGGAGATAGGAGCAATGAGCTCAGCTCATGCGCAGGTACTAGATGAATCGTTGCGTCAACGAACCACGATAGGTGATGACGGCTTGGAGGAGGCCTTCATCCAGCTGTGAATTGATCACGGCTACTGCTGATGACGATGATGACGGAGCAGAGTTATTCCTCTCTATCGGTACAGAACCGCTGGCGCGTGCTCACACACCTCCGCGACCCCCGTGGGTGCCGCCCGCAGGTGCTGCGAGTCTCCGTGAGCGCCGGCACTGCCACGGGGCACGAGGACCCGGGGCCCGAGCGGGCGCTGGCAGTCCGCTTCGCGCCTCCAGACTCGAGCCGGCTGCTGGTGCTCACCCGATCCCGCAGGATCGTCATCCTCGACGCGGCGACGGGCCGCAACCTCCGAGAGGTGCGCCATGCAAACGGCGCGGCCGGAAATGCGGCCGCGGACTCGCGGGACCGAGCGTGAGCGAGCTGATGCTCTGCAGAGAGAGAGGCACAGAGAAATGGGAGGCTGCACAACCCTTATTCAGTGACTCCGCTTGCGGAGTCCGCGGACGTACCTGCACATGCAGGATTGGCTTGCCTTGTGGGTCTCTTAAGTATATGGGGTACCACAGTGGCGAGATGTTAACTACCTCGCCTGGCATGCAGGAGGACGTGGGTTCAATCCCAACCCTGACACCTGTATATTCGGAGTTGCATGTTCTCCCCGTGATCGTGTGGCTTTTACTCCAGGTCCTCCGGATTTTCCCTCCGTATTTCGAAACATGCATTTAGAGTTACTCTTTGGTTCTTTCGGTAAAGTCACGTCGAAAATAAATAATAATAGAATACGAAGTTTCGGTTGCAACACAAGCGGCCATCATCAGGTAAGAATGAATGAGAAAAAACAAACATAGTAAACTTAGAAACACAATGCAACACAATACAGAGAGCCGGCCAACACAACAGCCAACACCCTACCTGGCAGACCACGCTCCTCCAAAGAATGACAAGCAGAAAGACAGCGTCACTGTGTCGGTGCCTTAAATAGAGAGAGGGGGGAGGGGGTGGGGCAGAGAGAGAGGGGGTGGGTGGATTGGGGCAGAGGACAATGAGAGAGTTACGTGGAATTCTGGAGTATTTGGCTGCTATACATTTCCACATGATAAGCCACTTCGTTGAGTTATAATTTGTGGCCAGGTCACTTCTGAAAAGGAGCTATATAGCTCGGTGAGCCTTACCTGGTAAAATGTAAAAAAAATTGTAATTTAATATGGGTCTCTGTAGGTTTGTAGTGAATCAAACTGAGTCACAAATGTTGTTCTTTAGAGGCAACATCAACCCGTTAACACAAAGGGGTAACTGCCCCTTCACCAGATACAGCCTAGGGTGGTGACCACCCAGCTAACTGCCCTATACGGAAGAGTTACAGCTACGAAGGGTCAGACCCTCACTCGGATCCCCAACCACGTGTTGATGCCTCGTAGGACGTAGAGCTTCCAGCTTGTAGATGTGGAGCTTCCAGCTTGTAGAATGCAGCGACCTCGAACTCTCTCAGGGACCCACCTTATATCCTCCTGAGTCGGGGCTGGCTCCGCCCTTGGCCCCGCCCGCCTTCTCGAGCGTTTTAGCTCCCTCCTGATCCCTCTCAGAGCTCTCCCCGGACACGTGATCACCCTCTAGCCCCCCCCCCCCCCCCCACCTGGGGCCCTCTCTGTGGACACTCTATATCACGTGCCTACGGGGTCAACCAGAGTGCCATGGACGGGGCAACCCTGTCCCTGGGCTGACACTCTCCCGCTCCCCCTTGTGGGAGCCCGCACTACACGCTATGCGTGGTGCCCGCGCTATCCCAGCGCTCACCAAGCCCCGCTAGGGCTGGTAATACACCCACCTACGGGGTGTACGCGATGACAGTGCATCGCACGCCGTGCTCTGCTAGAGCCGGCCTCACACAGCAACCCACCCGGTGCTGTCCGTGATGTAGGGACATCGCACGCCACGGCCCTCTCGGGCCGGCACCATACAAGTGACATCCCTGATGTCACTAAACTTTTATTGGTCTCTATCTATGTGAGTTTTACGTGTCAGTGGTTCTCTGTCAACTTGTTGGTCTCTCTGTGAGTCTATGGGTTTTTTTTGTGAGTCAACTTGTAACGTCATGTGTGGTATCTGCAGACGTATATGGGTCTTTACGAGTCTATGTGTCTCTATGTAAGTCTACGAGTTTCAGGGGCCAGTCAACCAGTGACTTCACTCGTGGTAGCTCCAGATGTACCTGCACATTGAGGATTGAACTCTTATCCCACTCGTGCACCTGTCGCTCACTGACTTTTTGTCTTTCGTAACTCTCTGTGAATCTCTGTTTAGGTGTGACTTCTTAACACGTGTGACATCTTTCGTTTGAGGGGTAACACAACTGCCACCTGCCACCTGGCTGTTGCATACTCCACTCGAAAAGCACGGTGACCCCTCTCCTCGGGAGGTGGAGTGTGGACACGCACAGCCCTCACTCACTTTTGGCCGTCTCGTTCCCGGACGCGCAGCTTTCGGCGGCTCACCACACGCGCTGCGTCTCCACGGACGTGAGCGAGGACGGCCGCTTCTTCGCCACGGCCGGAGACCGCGTGGTGAAAGTGTGGGACACGCGCGCCCAGCACCGCACCGATGCGCAGGTGGGGGGCGCGCGCGCACGCGTGGCTGATGGTTGCGTGACACGTAATGCAGGTTGGGCGCCATAGATGTTTGTAGAGCACAGGTGGGTGACGCACATCGTGGGTGGTAGGCAGGTGGCTGTCACACAGGTATAGCAAAGCGAGACAAACTCTCTCCTGAAAGCCCTCTTGTGGCGAGCAGACCTAGAGCATTGGTAGCTCCTGAACATATTGCCATCATACGCAAGAACATAATAGAATTTGAATGCCGCTCTATAAACAGATCAACTCGCTGCTACAATGCATGTGGGTTGACGGTCTCCTTGAGGCAACTTTTATGTGTTTAATCTGTTGTCCTTCCCCCCGCACCGTATGTGTGTATGTTGAACGTACTTTGCAAAAGAAGTTCAACATACAGTGAGGGAAAAAGTATTTGATCCCCTGCTGATTTTGTACGTTTGCCCACTGACAAAGAAATGATCAGTCTATATTTTTAATGGTAGGTTTATTTGAACAGTGAGAGACAGAATAATAACAAAAAAATCCAGAAAAACGCATGTCAAAAATGTTGTAAATTTTTTTGCATTTTAATGAGGGAAATAAGTATTTGACCCCCTCTCAGAAAGATTTCTGGCTCCCAGGTGTCTTTTATACAGGTAACGAGCTGAGATTAGGAGCACACTCTTAATCTCAGCTTGTTACCTGTATAAAAGACACCTGTTCACAGAAGCAATCAATCAATCAGATTCCAAACTCTCTACCATGGCCAAGACCCAAAGAGCTCTCCAAGGATGTCGGGGACAAGATTGTAGACCTGCACAAGGCTGGAATGGGCTACAAGACCATCGCCAAGCAGCTTGGAGAGAAGGTGACAACAGTTGGTTCGATTATTCGCAAATGGAAGAAACACAAAATAACTGTCAATCTCCCTCGGCCTGGGGCTCCATGCAAGATCTCACCTCGTGGAGTTGCAATGATCATGAAAACGGTGAGGAATCAGCCCAGAACTACACGGGAGGATCTTGTCAATGATCTCAAGGCAGCTGGGACCATAGTCACCAAGAAAACAGTTGGTAACACACTACGCCGTGAAGGACTGAAATCCTGCAGCGCCCGCAAGGTCCCCCTGCTCAAGAAAGCACATATACAGGTCCCGTCTGAAGTTTGCCAATGAACATCTGAATGATTCAGAGGACAACTGGGTGAAAGTGTTCTGGTCAGATGAGACCAAAATGGAGCTCTTTGGCATCAACTCAACTCGCCGTGTTTGGAGGAGGAGGAATGCTGCCTATGACCCCAAGAACACCATCCCCACCTGTCAAACATGGAGGTGGAAACATTATGCTTTGGGGGTGTTTTTCTGCAAACGGGACAGAACAACTTCACCGCATCAAAGGGACGATGGACGGGGCCATGTACCGTCAAATCTTTGGTGAGAACCTCCTTCCCTCAACCAGGGCAATGAAAATGGGTCGTGGATGGATATTCCAGCATGACAATGACCCAAAACACACGGCCACGGCAACAAAGGAGTGGCTCAAGAAGAAGCACATTAAGGTCCTGGAGTGGCCTAGCCAGGCTCCAGACCTTAATCCCATAGAAAATATGTGGAGGGAGCTGAAGGTTCGAGTTGCCAAACGTCCTGCCTCCAAATCTTAATGACTTGAAGAAGATTTTTAAAGAGGAGTGGGACAAAATCCCTCCTGAGATGTGTACAAACCTGGTGGCCAACTACAAGAAACGTCTGACCTCTGTGATTCCCAACAAGGGTTTTGCCACCAAGTACTAAGTCATGTTTTGCAGAGGGGTCAAACACCTATTTCCCTCATAAAAATGCAAATCAATTTATAACATTTTTGACATGCGTTTTTCTGGATTTTGTTGTTGTTATTCTGTCCTCTCACTGTTCAAATAAACCTACCATTAAAATTATAGACTGATCATTTCTTTGTCAGTGGGCAAACGTACAAAATCAGCAGGGGATCAAATACTTTTTTCCCTCACTGTACATGCATACAATAACGTACGCAGCCGTGTAGACGCTCTCTGCGTGTGTTGCGTGGATATCACGCGTCTTTTTGTGGTATCAAGTGTGGGAGGCTGAAACGCTCGCCGTGTCCGCAGACGTTCATCGGGCACTCGGAGAGCGTGCGGCACGTGATGTTCACCCCAGACCAGCTGGGGCTCGTCAGCGTGGGCGACGCCATCCTCATCTGGGATTTCCTAGCTCTGCCCGCGTTCAGGTGGAGCCCCAAACCCATATACGCCGTGCCAGCTTACCGCTCGTTCAGTCAGGGCCATACGCAGGGCGATAGATTTACAGATGCCCCGCTGAATGATGGCGTCCCTACTGCTTACTTGTGAACAGTTTGACGGAATATTGTGAGAGAGATGGCTTGGATATCTTACCGAAGAGAGCTTTTTTCCACCAGATTTGATACGTATTTTGAGATTGGTGGGAGACAAAGTATTTAGTGGAGTATCTATAAATGGATCGTCCTGTGTAATAAATTCAGTATAAAGCTTGTTGAAATGCAACAATAATAATTTATTTTGAGCCCTTGCCGGTCTCTCCCCCCAGAACGAGCACTGTCCCCTTCCCTTACAATTTCCTCCCCAGTGGCCCACGCCAATGCATGGTATGATTTTGAAGTAGCACCCACATCACGATTTGTAAATGGTACCGTGGATAAGCAACACCACGGACCAATAATAAACCGAATTAGCCGATTTATTGGGTCAAAGGTAAATCATTTTTAACGATATTGAGCTTGTGCACATAAACTACGTATCACAAGCTTTCCAATGATCACTTATGGGTTTAAATTGGCGGAGTGTTCTATCAAGGAGAGAGAGGTTCCCCGGAGTAACATACAGATTAGTGTGTTGTTACGGAGGTAATTGAATGTTTGTGCTTTGTTTAACGACTATGTTTTGCTTTTTTTTCCCAGGGAGAAAATGAATGGAAGAGCTCCTAAAAGATCCCCAAAGAAATTAGACAGCAGAGGTGAAGCGTATTTAATTTTTTATTCATAATTCGTTTATTTTGGATTAAATTGTATCTGTAAAATGTTGAAAAGCTCAAGCAATATGTTTACAATTTCGTATGATCGACGTTTCGCTGGATATTACATGCAGCATGGTTAGGTGTTCACAAAAGCTCAGCTCTGTCAGGTGTGTGTATAAATAAAAAATCCTATTAAAATACATGGAAATGAGAAATTATCATAATTACAAGAGTGTTCAGTGTTATTACATAAGTATTTTCTAAGCGATATATCACGGGATATCAGAATATAATCTTTTTTAAAATACTTTTTTAAATATTCACTTAGTTTACAAGTGCCTTTTCATCAAGGGGTCTATATCAATCCAACCAGGGGAAGTTCAAGTTCATTTCCAGTTCAAGTTCATTTTAAGTTAATTTATTAGGTACAGCCCTGTGAGCCATTCGGCTCTTGAATCGGGTGGAACCGCAACAAACAGGGGAGCCCTATGGTAACATGAGCATACTCTCCAATGGAAGGTATCTGTGTGTGTGGAAATCCCACAGGATTTGTCCTATGGAGAGACAGGGTCCTGCCATGAGAACGTGGCATTTCCACTGATGGCTCAGTGCTGGCACCAGACTTGAGGGCCAATTTGAGCAGGTAGATGCTTTAATAAGCATTATAGCAGCAATGACGCAACGTTTCATAGCCTCTAGTTACTAAAAGCAACAGGACGCTTTACATGGCGACCATATAAACATAAACAGCACATTTAGACAAAACAAACACGCAAAACAGATCAAAACAAAAGTGCGAGTTGGGCAGAGGGAACAGTGGTGCGACACGCATCATCTCAACGACCACACCACCTATTAGCACGGTTGGCTACGTACGGTGCAAAAGAAGTTTCACCATGCATTCTGCAGTCGTGTGTAACTGGAGGGCGATCCCTCAAACCAGGGAATAATATGGCAGGGGTGGCAATTAGGAATGGCGGTGGAAGTGCAAAGGGAGGTGGTAAATTTAGGCAGAATGTTATTGGGTTTAACACGTAGGCTTTCGTGACCAATATCATCCACAATAGAGGTTTCTTGAGTTAGATCGCCACCACCCGACAGGTAAACAGAACGTGCCAATTCGTCACGAGTACAGCACACCGGTGTGTTGGAGAGCCAAGCCACAACATTTACAATCTGAGTACGACGTTTCGCCAGTAATTACAACAACTAGCCTCATCAGGCGACAGCCAGATTTGTGGAGAAGTCCAACTGTTTCGTTCCTTATATAGAGGCGTAGATATGGTGACCATGCTTCTGCACTCATGCGCCACGTGGGGGGAGGGGGGGGGGGAATACTGAGGCAACGTGCATCATGCCCTTTGAACTTGTCCTTCCTGTCTATTGTGTATATTAAAATAGCCGTACCTATTGCAGGGCGGGTTTTAATGACATATTTATATATTTACGCGATCTAACCCAAAACAACCTTTATTATGGAGAATATTATTTGGTTTGCTTTTTAAACACGGTTGCGCGTGATTTGCGTGAACGTCGTGCGGTATTTCGTGACAAGCCGTGCACAGAGTGGACCCCGATGTTGCCGCCGGAGCTTCCGCGTTGGTGTCTAGCCTGCCCATCCTGGATGTGAGCTCCATACGAGGGCCCGTCGCAACCAAGGCCTCCAGCCCACGGGCAGCCCGCCGCCCAGACGGCACGCAGGGCCGCGAAGGTGACGCCGCCTGTTTGCCTCCCGAGCCGTATTTGTGCGAACGACCAATCCAACACTCGCCATTACTCACTAGGTGGTGGCTGCTGTAGTCACAAGGTGGGCTGCAGCTGCATTCCGTCTGCACCTCCGAGTAGAAGATCAACATACATACATACATGTTGAAGCTGCACCAGCTTCTGATTTTTTTTTACCCAAGAAAGCCTCGCTCAGTCTCAAGTGTGTTTTTCAGCAGGGTCCTGCCCAAGCGTTCACAGTAGTAGGCGATGTTGCTATATGTGCAATCCCAATTAACTAATGTGCAGGTAATGTTTCAGCATTGGGATACTTGACTTGTACTGTTTACATTGTATGTGTTTTTTTTATCAAAGGGAGGAAACTCATGCAGAACAGGGGGAGAACATACAAATTGGACAACTAAACCCAGGCCCTTCTTGCTGTGTGGCATGAGTATTACCACTGTGCCACTCCACTGCCTGTCTGTAAAATTAACATGTTTATATAGTTCCCGCTCCCTTTGTTTTGTCCTTGTGCATTTTCTTTATATTTGTGAATTCACCAATGACATAAATTAAGCGTAGACATAGTCCATACTTAAGCCCCCTAAAATGTTTGAGCTTAGGCATATAAGGTCAGCTGAGCTTTGAATATTGCCTATACATTGGCAAGGAAGCTTCCAGTTCCTCCTTGTCTCTGATAGTAAAACAAATTGAACAACTGATGATCCTGCGTTCACCGATTCGCTCTATTCACTCTCGCTGTCGTACAGGCACTTCCTTGTCACTATTTTATCGCGACCCACAAGGTCACCGTTCTGATGAGCTTCATGCGTCGATGCCTCCTCCGATGTCAAGCGCTGCTCGACTGTGGAAATCCCTCCCACCATCCTGTCGTCATCATCGGCCATGATCACTCCCCACTGCTGAATTAAAAACTAAACTCACGGAGAGACCAACAAGTCGACGTAGAGACCCATAGGCACGTAAACTCGCATAGAGACCAATAGACATATAGAGACGCATATTAAAATAATTTATTTTTAAACCAGGTAAGGGTCACTGAACTAGGTCTTTTTCAAAAGTGACCTGGCCACAACTGATAGCTCAAAGAAGTGGCGTATCATGTGTATATTTCTAGCAGCCAAATACTCTAAAAATCCACTCGACCACAGGGAGAACATGCAAACTCCAAATATACAGGCGTCAGGGTCAGGATCAAACCCATGTCCTTCTGCATACCACCATCACCCTCGTCACCTCTCGTGTTTCTGCGATGCAACGATCCGTCTCGTACCTACACACAAGGTCATCTCTGAGGTGGGCAGCATTCTCTCCGGTGTGTTCCCTCCTCTGGCTGCCACCCCCATCATTAGCCCCAAGCGCCAGCCATTATCCTTTCTAGAGATGCATCTTTTCACAAGTCCATTTTTATTTGCGGTCGACACCATGTCTCTAACTTGCACATGTAAAAAAAAAAGGCTGGAAAAAAACCTGCAAAAACAAATCAAAGCAAAAGTTTAGATGTGTCTAAATACACATGCGGAGGATGCATGATTGGAATCACACTCGGCGGAGCACGTGAGTTTGAGGCAGTAGAAATGTATTCTCTATTGAAACAACAATGTGTTAACCGCTGAGGATTAAGGCTGGCGTTGCGAGGGCTTTCTTCTCTCATTCCTGTTGCTCTGTGCCCCCTGTACCATTCCCGTCTTGCTGTAATATGCACTGATGCCTACTTTATTGGGGGCGATATTGGCACTAAAAGAAAGATTGATATTTGACGATGCGCATATCGAAAAGTAAAATCTTTGTCTCTTTTGCTCTTATTCTGTGTGCGTGTGCCACCAGTGGTGATTCACCCCGGTGAAGTGTCCAGGAGAGGGGGTGCGTCGGGCGAGGAGATGGAGTGGAGCGGAGGCCGCTGTCGCTCGCGCGGAGGTCGCCGCACGGTCGTCATCGTCAACGAGAAGACAGGCGACCGCAGCGTCGCAACACAGCTCATCGCCACACCGCGCAAGCGCAAGCCCCAGCAAGACGAGGGTGCCAAGGGTCCGTTGCTTGATATCATTGTCTTCATCATTCTCTAGTCTATGGGTCTTTTGGTAAAGTCACGTAGAAAGAAAATACATTTATGAATAGAATACGACGTTTCGATTGCAACACAAGAAACCGTCATCAGGTAAGAATTAATGCGAAAACAAACTTAGAAATAAAATGCAATACAACACAGAGTCGGCTAACACAACAGTCAACACCCTACCTGGTTGATTACGTTCTTCCAAAGATTGCTAAATTTGAGAGAGAGACAAAACACAGACATGGAGACACAGGCAGACACACAAGCAGAGAGAGACACACACAGAGACACAGAGAGAGAGACACACATAGACACATCATTCTCATAATTCCCATTATCATTATCGTCCATAAATCATGATCTGTTCACTGCTGTCCACATTACTCACCATTTATCACGGTCTTGCGATGCCACAATTCCTCCAGCTCCTGTACTAGCTGATCTCATCGATGCATTCCCACAGGCGTCATGCTCTCAGCATATCCCCCCCCGCCCTCTGGGTCCCATTCTGTCACCAGTTTCATTCAAATATATACTGAAAAATAATTTACACCATATTTTCTTTTACACCACCATCTTAGCACTTTGATCTTATGTACAATTTTACAATTTCTCTAAAGCGCCTTGGAACAAGGCACTGTGTACATCTAGATAAGATATTTAGGCAAAAGTTGACCTGTGTACACAGTCATAGGTTCAACAAATTTGTTTGGTTATCGTAGTTGTTAGTATGTTAAACTGCGGTGCTGATGTTTGTTTATTTTACTTTAATTGTTGCCCATTACTGTCTACATTGTCACTGAAGCCCTCCGCCATGTTGTCTGATAACAGACGTCACGGTAGCGTCGGATGGGGAAGGCCGGGGGCCCGCGCTGCCCTACTGCCACTTCCAGGCGCGACGCGGGGTCACCGAGCACCCTCCGGTATGGCAGCCGGTCACGTGTGTGTCTGTGTGTGGAGCGGTAGTGTAGCGATTAGCTCGCTGCGCTACGAACCCGGCGACCTGAGTTCCATTCCCGCTCGCAGCCAACACCAATGAGGATTTATCTGAACATGTCCCGGACCTCCCCTAGATCGACTCAGGCTCAACTGGTGCAGTGTGTAAATATCGCCACTAGGGAGACGAGGCTGCCGGACATGGTGCGAGCCACCCACCCTCGAGTGTGGTGTGCCCGCCTTTGTAGGTGCTCGCTGAGAGCACTTGCCCCGACAGTCTTTTAAAAGCTATACAGGGGATCTTTGTGATTTTGTTTGTGGTCACACGCTAACGCGTGTTGGTAAAGTTGCCATAAGAATTAATCCGCACCACAGATTTATCCATACTGGGAAAAACGGGGATCCACTGTAGATTAAACTTTCATTTTACATCTATAATCTCAAATGCATTGTTGCGAATACATGACAAACCAGTTTAAACATAAATAAATTAAGTTACTATCTTTGAACTTGTTAAAATATGAGAAATAAAATACTGGGAACGTGTTTTGCTTCAGTCATATTTCCTGGAAAACAGGTGTTTGGGACAATGGTGGCAATCACGCAAGTGATTCAAAGAGGCAAAATAGTGCTGGATGGTGCCATCTAAAATCTGTGCTGCCCTTACGAATCCTGTACAGGTGGCAAGCCTCTACAAACAAAAGTGATTGCAGTTCACGCGTTTACAATTCTGGTTCGCAACACGCCTGACAAATACTTGTTAAAACTTCTAATGGTTTAAATACAATCGGGGCGCTGCGGATTTTTTCTTTGCAGCAGCAGCCCACAACTGCTGGCGAACTGCCAGGCCTGAGGCTGAAGGCTGTCATCGGGTACAACGGCAACGGGCGCGGAAACCTGGTGTGGCGGCCGGACAACGGTATGGAGGGCGGCATCTGCACCCCCCTGATCTGTGACGTCCACACTCGTCCGTGGCGACGACTGCTCGGCCAAACGCTTTGAGCGCATACACACACTGTATGAGACTGTGCCGCCGGTGTGAGCCTTACTAGAAGACTACCACTTAGTGCGTATTTGTGTGTGCGCGCGTATGTTTAGGGGTGAGCGGAAGCATAGTGGTTCGCATGCTGGGCTACAAACCCAACGATCCGAGTTCGATTCCCGTCCACGACCAACATCGCTGACGAATATCTGAACCGATCCTGGGCCTCTCCTCTTGGTCGACTCGGCCTCAAATGAGTCCCTGGTGCAGTGTATAAACATCATCACTAGGAGACAAAGGCAGCCAGGCGTGGTGCTGGCCTTCATAGGTGCTCGCTAACAGCACTTGCCCCAACAATCTGTCAAGGCTATATGGGGGATCTTTGTCTTTGTGTTAGACCGGTCACTGGATTGATAGCACAGTGCACTAACCGCCCCACCACTGTTTCACGCTCTTAGAGTTCACTAACGCCACTCTGCTCAACAGACTAACTTGGTTAAGAAAGCGGCTACTAATGTGACAGATTCTCATCTTCTTCACAAAAGGGCCAAATCCCCTTTTGCCTCGGCGATTTGTCACTTTATTGGCGACGGAAGCATCGGCACTCTTTTCAGCGAACATTTGATGAAAATCAATGTTCGCCGACGCGTGACAAATTGGGCCCCCCCCTCGTCACCTGCACATGCCTCCGCCTCTCCCGCATGCGCGCGCACTCTCAGGTCTGCTGGCGTACTCGAGCGGGTGCGTGGTCGTCGTGGAGGAGCTGCGCTCCGGCGACCAGAGGCACCTCCTGGGCCACCAGCGGGAAATCTCCACTCTGGCCATCTCGCACGACGCTCAGGTCTCAAAGTCGCCTCTTCCAGCCTCTGTCCAGACACGTAAACAATTCAATCGGGACTCTCTTCGTAAACTAAACTTTTTACCAATATTTTACCAGGGAAGGCCCACTGAGCTAAATTATAGCTCTTTATCAGAAGCGACCTGGCAACAAATGATAGCTCAGCGAAGTGGCTTATCGTGTGGAAATTTACAGCAGCCAAATGCTCTAAACGCATGTTTTCAAATGTGAAGGGAAAAACCAGAGGACTTGGAGAAAAATCCACCTGACAATGGGGAGAGAGACATGCAAATTAAAAAAATACAGGCGTCGGAGTCAGGATCGAACCCACAACCTCCTCCATACCAGGCGAGGTAGATAACATCTTGCCACCGGCACAGCGATATTTTGCCTATTCCATGTTGGAATGTTTTGCATGTCGGAGGAAATCAGAGCACCCAGAGTAAGAGGCCTGTTGTCTGCTGTCTGCCATCATAACCCAGCAGGATTGGGAGTTCCACATCTTTGTGATCCATTAACCCTCGTCTCCAAAGTACTGGATTACAGATGTGCGTCACAATGCTTGTGCACCCACTGCCAATGTAGTATCGCCAAATAATTTGAAAAAATATTAAATCGCTGTGTTTTGTTCAGTGCAAACTCAGAATCATCCTATTGAATATAGCGCCTCTAGTGGCTGTAGGAATCGCATGAAACCATTACATTCAACATTAAATGCACGTATCATTATCGTAAACATTGATTTTACATGCCTAACACATGCATTATATTCCTTTAATTTGGCCTGACAGTGACACAGTCACGTGTGTGAATGGGTTTCTATGAGCAGGGGAGCAGTCGTTTAGTGGATAGCGCACTGCACTACGAACCCAGGGATGGAAGTTCAATTCCCGCTCGCGACTAATTGGTACGGGTTCTCCCCTAGGTTGACTCAGCCTTAAATGAGTATCTGATGCAGTGTGTTAACATCAGCAAGACTGGGGAGACAAAGGCAGCCGGGGATGGTGTTGACCACCCACCCTTGAGTGTGCCGTGCCGGCCTTTATAGGTCCTCGCTGACAGCCCCCGACAGTCTGTTAAGGCTCTAGGAAGGATCTTCGTGTGAACGACAAGCACCGTATTCATCCCCAGACACTGGTGTCCGCCTCCTGTGGACAAATGTGCATGTGGGACGTGGCCAGCGGCGTCTGCCGGAGTGGCCCGACTCATCACCGCGGCGACGTGCAGGCCCTGGCCTTCTCCCGCGACGACCGCTTCCTCCTCTCGCTGGGTGCGTGCTCCCCGCACGCGCGCCGCGTCTCAAGCGTGCGTACAGGGGACGGACGTTAACGTCGTTGTCATCGTCTTCTCCCGTACGGCCGAATGTATAAAGTCACAAGCGATAATTGCTGGGGTGTTTGGAGACCCCGTGAGGCTCCTCTGTTCCTCCGTTGAGCGATCTTGTGTGGGGGACTGGTTTAGGATCCACATCTCCATAAACCATGACAGCAGCAGATGCATATACTTTGATGCAAAGATAGAATATTTAAATTGCTCTGGCAGTGTGCGACTGTGGTCACCCAGAACAGACCATGGAACGTATAACGACCCGATGCTCGATTGATAAATATGAAAGAGGCATGCACATATGTTGAACTTCTTTCACACCGTACAAAGCCAACTGCACTAATTGGAGGTGCGGCACCACGGAGAATACACTCTGCGACACTTGAAGCAATTGTCTGGCTCAACCATCTCAATGTAAGATTATACTTGTGCTCTTCAGCAACATCGACCATACGAAGAAGGACGTTGTCCAGTGTGTGGCGTGGAGCCACAGTCACAATTGGGACTTGTGCATGGGATGGGCGCAGCGCCCGTGTGATGTCCTTGTGCGGCTCAGTGTGGTCAGCATCTTGCAGAGATCCTGTGCTAGTGAGAGACTAGCGATGGTTTATCATCGCACTGCTGTTGATTTTTTGCAAGCTGTGTGTTTGTCATTCCACTACCTACAGCGCAAAATAATTTCAACATGCATAACTCTAGAACTAATAGTATCACAAGCTTGAGCCCATGTTTATGCACGGCCGCAGTGGAGAAATGGCACCAAATGCGCTGCTAATGTTAATGCTGTTAACATTGCCCCTGGGAATCAATGGTCATGGAGAATATTTTTCAGAATGGCGTGAATGTATGTCTGCATGTTGAACTTCTTTCACACCGTACATAGCCAACCATTGTAATCGGTTGTGCAGGGTAAGGACAACAAACTACATGCAGAAAGAAGAACGAAAACGACTCATCCCATGTGTGTACACAACACTTGGTTGGATGTGGTGGTTTGGAAGTAATGTTTAAGAAAATTAGTTTTGCACAAGTTACAGGTCTTCTTGAGTTCCTCACTCAAGGGCAGGTCCATGGTTCAGGCTCCCTCCATCCCATACGATCCCACTCCTCCTCCTCACCTCACACCACCACACACGCACACTCCACACGAGGGTATTGCTTGAGCCGTGCCCTGGAGAGGGCACCATTTGACTGAACGTCTTGACCACCAAATGTGTGAATGCCGTTTACCGGCTTCCCGTCGTGACCTTCTCGCCCTCCCCCCCTCGCATCCCCTCCGCTCCGCTGCCTCTGCCTGGCAGGAGACGGGCGCGATGGCTCGCTGGCGCTGTGGGCGGTGCAACAGGATGTGTCTCTGCTGGCGAGCGTGCACTGCCCCGTGCCAGCGCACGCGGTGGCATTCCGCCCGGGCCGCGCGGGCGAATTTGTGTGCGCGGCGAGCGGCCACATCGCGTTCGGACTCGTGGAGCAGCGCGGACGCGAGTTTGGGCTCAGCGTGAGTCTCGCTCTCTTCTCCCCACCCCGTCTCCCAGCGATTTAAACAGCTGAGCGTGAAGCGTCATTGATTTTTGTGTCGTAAAACCCTCCTCCAGTCGACACAGGCAATTAATAAAGTCGCCATGTGAACAAATTAAATCCACAACATTGAACAATTAATTGTAACCAATTATTGAACGTGGATTGCTCTCCAACAGACAGGAATGCTGTTGCAGTAATACATTGTAACGTTCACATAACAACTTTATTCATTGGCTGTGTTCGGTGGAGGAGGGTGTACAACACGCATTTTACCCATGTGATATGGCACAAAGTTGAATTATGAATCATTATATTGATCACGAAAGCCTGCTGCATGAGAGTGATCAGCGCGTCGGACCCCAGCCGTCCAAGCACATTAAGAAGGGGTCACAATGCTCCACTCCCTGAGACCCTGCGAACTGAGGGGAGGCTTGGTGCAGGGATGATGACATCTGTCTGCTCTGGCGGGTTAGTTGCTCGTGAGACGCACACCCTGGTTAGTCTACTGCTGGACAAAGGCTTCTCCATCCACTCCGTGTCGTTCCCAAAGGTGAAATCGGCACCTGGCTCAAATATCGCTCTACACTGTATCAGAATATTTAATTATACTGGAGAAATCCGATGAGCGAAAACAGCTCTTTTTCACAGATAACCAGTCGGCGCAGGTCAGGACACTGACCGTGATTGAGGGTCAAGGGGCCGTGGGGTGAGCATTTCCCAACACCTGTGCCGCCTCCCCCCCCGCCCCTCCCCAGTTGGACATGGTGGCCGTGCCGCCGGAGCTGGGTGGCGCGGAGGTGACGTGCGTGTGCTACGGTGCGGGCGGCGTCGTGTTTGCCGGCACGAGCTCCGGCCTCGTGAGCGCCTGGGACAGCGAACGGAAAAGCTGCTTCCTCACGTGGGAGGCTGACTCGCTCGCCCTCGGTGAGACATCGCGGACGGGACAGAGGCGAGAGAGAGAGAGGCAGGTGTGTGCGGAGGGAAGGAGGTGCAGAAGAAGGAGGAGACGACGGGAGTGAAAGTGCCTCTTGTGTCTCGTTGCAGGCGTGCTCGAGTGTCGCGGGCACAGCCTCGTGACCGGCGGCGCCGGAAGGCGGCTCCGCCGGTGGTCGGTGGCCATCGTGGACGAGGCACGAGTCCAGAAAAGAGGGACGCGCGGGTAGGAGTGGACACCCGGAAACAGACCGGCTGTTTATTAAACTCTTCTCTCCATGCGTATCACCTTACAAACTATTTAGAACTATAATATTATATTTTACCAGGTAAGACCCACTGAGCGAAATAGCTCTTTTTAGGAGCAACCTGATCACAAATGATAGCTCAACGAAGTGGCTTCTCACCATTTGGAAATTTATAGCAGCCAAATACGCTAAGCGCACGTTTCTAAATGTGGAGGGGAAGACCGGATGACCCGGAGAAAAATCCATGCCACCATGGGGAGAACGTGCAAACTCCAAATAATCATGCGTCATGGTCGGGATCGAACCCATGGCCTCCTGTATAGCAGGCGAGGTAGTTAACATCTCGCCACTGTTGTGCGTCCACCACACATCTCCTCTTGCACCTCTCCCTGCGCCTCTCCCCTACACCTCTCCTCTGCACCAGTGCGGATTGCGTGGTCCTGGAGGCCGAGTTGCGGCTGGACGCGTCGGCGGTGAGCGCCGCCTTTGACGACGACCTCGACATGGGGGTGGTTGGCACGGCCGTCGGCACCGTGTGGTTCATCGGCTGGGCCGAGTGCAGCAGCATGCGACTCGTGAGCGGTCACGCCGAGCAGGTGAGCACACGCGCCCAGCACCCTGCCGCTACCACAGCACCCTGCCGCTACAGCTGCACTACCACCACAGCACTCTGCCGCTAGAGCACCCTTCCACCGCAGTACCCAGCCGCTACCAAAGTCCACACAGCAGCCATCCCATGCCAACTGTAGTGCTGTCACATTTGTAAAAAAATTTGGCTAGCTCATAAAAATGACTGATATTGGGATTTTCAGTTCCATTCAGACTACTCGTGTGGGATTCAGACTCTAGCAAGGGTTAAAGATGGATTTATCACTCCAACTGAGCACGTGACACCAATCCCACCCCCATAACGCGAGGTTACCTATGTACAAAGACAAAGATCCCCCATATAGCCTGAATAGACTGTTGGGGCAAGTGCTGTTAGCACCTATGAAGGCCGGAACAGCACACGAGGGGGTTGGTGGCCAGCACTATGCCCAGCCATCTTTGTCTCCCTAGTGGCAACGTTTTTACACATCGGACTTAGTACTTAATAGAGGCTGAGTGGACCTAGGGGAGGCCCAGGACCGGTTCAGATAATCGTCACTGGTGGTGGCCGTCAGCGGGAATCAAACACAGTTGGCCAGGTTCGGAGGGCAGTGCGATAACTGCTATACTACCGCTCCCCACTATGTACAAAGACAAAGATCCCCCGTATAGCCTTATGTACACTACCTCCACACATATTTGCGGGCGGTGAGGATGACGACGACACTGATCACGTATCGATGGCTCTGATGGGCAACGGCTCTGTCACGTGACCTCCTTCCCGTAGGTCACGGGGCTGGCGTTCAGCCCGGACGAGGCGCTGTTTGCGAGCAGCGCGGCGGATGGGAGCCTGCGCGTGTGGGACGCCCGCTCTCTCGAGCTCTCCGTGCAGTTCCAAGTCCTCCAGCAGGTGCGTCGCTGCATTTTCAAATCCCGCGTGCGAGGTCTTTCTGCGTGGCCCCCGTTCCATCCACAGATAACTAGCCCAGCCGTCTTCGTCAGGTATAACCACAGAAAAGCCAGCTGCTCCAGGATTTTGGTAAGGACGTAGCCCACTTTTCACTCGGGCAACCACAGCGCACAGACGTCGATATTTCTTCCCTTATCACTATAACAACAATGACATTTAAGAACGCACAATAAAAAATATTTAATACTCTTTGGGTCTTTCGGTAAAGTCACGTAGATAGAAAAAAAAATCACGACGTTTCAATTGCAACACAAGCAATCGTCTTCAGGTAAAAAAAATACAGCAGGCGGACTGCTGAGGCAGGAAAAAAATGTAGCGAGAGAGCTACTGCAGCCAAAGGTTATATAGGTTTGAGATGGGTACAACCCAAGGGTAAGTGGGCGGGGCTAGAGATGGAAATGTAAGATCGCAGAGCTAGGTATACCTCGGCTATTGTGTTGCTAGAGATGAGCATGTCAATCTGTTAATATAATCCCATGACTACGGTGCTGAAGAAGCCATTTCACTTCACGATAAATGTTATCAACAGTTCTCATACCGTCTGGAACACTATTCCAGCATCAAACCAGGCCACTCTTTAAAGCACCGGTAAAACCGACCGATCTCTTAGAGGGTAAAAAGTCGCAATTGAAGGTGCTGTGTGCCTGAACGCCAGGCCTACGTCCGTTCGGGATGGGACGTGTCCACACTCGCCACTCTTTCCTGTGCAACCGCCGTGCAGAAAAAGGACATTGCCGCCCCTTTTTGCCCTCCTTGTATTTACATAAAATGGATCAGTCTGCCATGTGGAATGGATTGACTGTTGCTTGGGTCCCCTGAGAGCCTGGTGGCACAGTCCTACAACTCGGGCCTTGCCTGGAGAGGCCAGCTAGCATCCATCGCTGTAGAGTAGCAATTGGGCACCCACACAGATGTCTGCAGGTGCCTCCAGTGAGTAAGCCACACGCTCCGGCTGGCGCAGACACATTGGCAGCGGGAGAGGTTAACCCTTTACCCTTCTGAGATGACTGCAAGTGGCAGGGTGGGTCCTGTTCATCGGTGAATCTTGTAACCCGCAAGCGGTTCGTGTTAATTATTTAGAGGCATAGCACCGCTGTTTTGAAAGACATTGTAGTGTCCTCACCGCAGATAACTGTCGCGATACAACCGCACTCTGTGGTAGCTGACGCCAAACTGTGCCACACGCCCTCCAGCACGGCCTTTTACTTCTGATTCCGTTTGGAATCGATTCGGAATTGGAAAGAAAACTGATGATGTACACATACGGCAACGGGAAAGCACCAGTCCCGTATGGACACCACACCCAGAGGCACGCAGAAGCCCCGGCGCTGCACTCCCACTACTCACCGTGATAAATCCTCGCACCCCAGGAACGCGACGCAACCACAGGGCACCTCTGGGCTCGTAGATGCAGACGCAGGTTCGGCGCTGCTGGTGCGGAGCTCGTGCAGAAGCTCGTGCAAGGGGCCCTTCGTGGCACCAACTGCATTCATTCGTGCACCAGTGGGGCACGATCGCCATCTGCGGGCCACTCTGGGCGTAGTGGGGGTTAGAGGCGCTGCTCGTAGTTCGGGTGAGCTACACTGATGTTACACAAGTGAATCAACGCATTGTTACACCCATAATGCTTAAGTTTACATTTTTAAGTGGTGCACAGCTTGATTTGGGCATCAGAGCTAAAATTTCACTCTGTAATGTCGATGCTCCCAGCCTTCACTCTCCGGTGCCGTTCGCGGAATAATCCCCACGTCTCGCGCGTGGCGTGGGGAGGCTCTCGTCTAGCAGCGGCTTGACTGGCGTCCCTCGCGTGCGCACACGGCACGGCGACCCCTTGTCGCGCAGACATGCGAGTGTGTGGCGTGGAGCCGTGTGCCGGCCCGGCGCAGCCGGTTCTCCCGGCTCGTGGCGGCGGGCTACGGTGACGGCGCGGTGCGGCTCTTCAGCCTGCGCTCGGTGGAGATGGTGCTCAAGATGCGGCCGCACGGCAGCGCCGTCACCGCCCTTGCCTTCTCCACCGACGGTGAGAGCTGCCGTCGATAGTGGCACCGTATGTATCAGAATCAGAATATGCATTTATACTGGAGGAATCTGATGAGCTATAATGCTCTTTTTCACAGATGTCCAGTAGATGTCTGTATTTATGTTGAACTTCTTTCGCACCGTACGTAGCCAACCGTGCTAATCGGAGGTGGGGGGAAGGGCAACAAACTAAACGAAGACAATTTGGCCATGGCGTTTGCTGAGACAACCCTATTGTTATCATCATCATCGTCATCATTGTTGTCATGTGTGACTTGAGATCAGGTTCAAGCTTCAAATTAAATTGTGTGACCAGGTGAGAACTTGAGAGACCAGGTTGCGTGTCCTTGCAAGACTGACCTGGGTCATCAATATGGAAAAATAAAACTTTAAATAAAATGGCAATGACGTAGATAGAAATCAAAGCTTCGCTCACGCAAGCATTGATCATGGGCTGTGGTGGCTCCGCACGCCCGTAATCCAGCACTGTAGAAGCAGCAAGCGTTGGTGGATCACACCAACGTTGTGGAACTCCCTTCCCTGCTGGGAAGGTACCTGACCCTGGCTCACCAGGAGAAGGCAGTACAGAAAATGTTGATTCCGCCTGTTCCATCTGTATGGAATCGAGAGTTGCCTTCTTGCTACAGTTTCCTCCCATATGTAAGCGCTCCTTAATTGGCCGATAACACAATATATAGAGGACTGCAGAGCTTGGGAGGAAACTTAGTTCAAGCTCACTGCGTGGCTGCCTTTCCGCTTGTCCGCGGTTCCTCGCTCCTCAAGAGCGAGCGGACGCTCTGCACGCCACGTTACAAGTTGATGTTATTAAATTATTTTACAACATTGCCGAAGATCGAATGGAATGAAGAAGCTCAATTTAACAGAGCATTGCATGTAGGTATCGGCACACGTGAGCTTAGAATCACAGACAGTTACCAAAGCAACACTTTATTCTTACTATCTACCAAGTATTGTAAAAATGTGTACCTGTATGAACCAAGATTGCAAGCTGTGAAGTGTGGTACAGGAGGATAACACCAGGTCATACCACTTAACTGGTGGCCTTAAAATCCCGGGTTGAGAGGTGATCAAGTGGCTCAAAATTTAAAACTTACACGTGAGATTTCTTCAAGTCACCGCGAGTTCACACAGGAGGTGTCACTCTTCCTTCAGCCTTAACGGACTCCAATCGACGCCGTCTGCGTGTTCTGCAGCTCACAGTGATCCTGCTGCTACACTCGAGCCCAAACCTTGTGCGACACGGCCAGCGCTGTCGGGGTCTCCGGCCCGAATTGCTGGACCCAGTTACCGGCAGATGTTCGGGATCCATTCCCCGAGTCTGAGCCAGTGGTGCAATAGACTTTAAAACGGTGTTCTTGCAAAAAGCGCTTACTGTGTGTTGATCATTACAGCGCATTCGAACGTTCAAACTGACAGAGGGTAATGTGGAATCCCATTCCTCGGTCCGTTAGGGATTCCGAGTCTGTGTCACTTTTTAAATCACGCCTTAAAACTCACCTATTTGTACTTGCAGTCTTTCCCTGTAACTTAGTATTAAATAATTATGTTGTCTGATTGGATTACTCTGCAATTATTATTATTCGCTTTTGTCATAGTGCTTCATTTTATTGGAATTTCGAGAGTAGTCATTGATATTTTTATTTGCAGCTTTCTATTTCACTTAAATTTTACCGATATTTTCGAGTCAAGGTTTATTTTTATGTACAGTGCTTTGAGATACTTCCATATGGAAGGTGCTTTATAAAATAGATTATTATTAATGTCCGTCGCATTGCGTTGAAATCGAATGGGGGGGGGCTTTTTTAATTCACGGCAAAACATCCCACCCCCCCCCCCACCCCACACCATCCGCTGTTGTTTCCCGTCGGCAAGCAGGCGAGTTCCTCGTGTCGGGTGCGCGGGACGGGCTCATAGCGGTGAGCAGCCTCCACACGGGCGCGACGGCACGCGTCGTCACCGACCACCGCCCCTCCCCCATCTCCGCCATCGACTGCGTGCACAGCCAGGTGAAGGGGCTCACCGTCGTCACACGCATGATCTATCCACTGCTGCACAGACGGGTGAAGCGTATCGCTGTCATCATCATCACAGCCACGGTCTAGGTCCACTGTTGCACAGCCCGGTGAAATGAATCACCGTCATCACCATAGCGTCCATGATCTATCCACTCCTGTACAGGCAGGTGAAGTGAATCACCGTCATTATCGCAGCCATGGTCTATCCACTGCTGCACAACCAGGTGAAGTGAATCACCATATCCTTCAATCGTTGATGGTTTTTCACGCGTACAGTCCCACCTCTCTGGCATCGCTATGTGCTGTGAAGAAGGGCCTTTTAACGCTACAGTGTTATTGATGTTTTCTTGTGCTGGGTTTTTGGCAATCGCGTGCTTTCAGATGCGCTTCAGCGGTCGTCTGGAACGCTCTTCCTTCCGATATTAGGAAGGCACTGGAGCTATGCACTTGAAAATCTAGATTGCAAGCTCATGTCTTTAAAACTGCTTTTTGTGTTTGTTGTCCTTCCCCCGCACCTCCGGTTAGCACGGTTGGCTATGCACGGTGCGAAAGAAGTACAACATACATACATAGAGAGGTTGGTTATAGGCAGCTCTTGAACAGGAGCAGGGAGTCTACTGCATGAACGGCTGGGGGGAGGAAGTTCCAGAGACCGGCTGTGGCGAGGAACCCTCCATGGATCAGTTTAATAATTCTAGTTTCGCTTCTTCTACCCCCTCGCAATGCTCCATGGGAACGTGGTGGGGCGCGCACATCCCAGCACGGCGGGGAGATGTGGTTGGCCGCGAGCCGGGACAGCCGCGTCAGCATCTGGAGCTGCGATTGGCTGCGCGATCGCTGCGACCTGGTGGACTGGCTCACGTTCCCGGCCCTGTCTGCCGGCCTCGATGACACGCAGGTACAACACGTCAGCACTGCTATCCCCGCCCCCCACCTCATCTATGACATCATCATCGTCATCAACAGCAGCAGCATCAGCGGCGGCAGTGAACGGCCGAGGTTGTGCGTGCTGGACCGTCTTTTGCGACTGCGTGCGTGCGCGCACGCGCATCGTGTCATCACTGCTGCTTTCGCCGTGCGCCCAGGGTTTCGAGTCTGACCGCCCCGCACCCCCGAGCCTGGCCGTGTTCTGCCCAGGCGACGTGGATACGGTGGTGTACGCGGGCTACGGTTTGCAGCGGGAGATCGTCTTCTACAGCCTGAGACTCAAGCAGGTGAGAGGCCCCCGCTCTTCTGGGAAGGTGCAACCCACGAAAAAAAGCGGGGAGAGTGTTGTTACCGCAGACTTGGGTTCGTAAAAATGTTCATACGAGAGTACATTTGGTATTGGAGCCACGTTTACAGCGCAATGCTATCATCACGAAGGTAAGGCATTGCATTTCACCGACACAGTCTTCAGTAGTTCACAGTGGGGCGGCGATGTTGCTCTGCCTAATCCTACTTGAGAGATTCAGGATGAATTTTTCTCATTTGAAACCAAATATGCTGGCACACAGTGGCCTACTCATTATGAATGAAATCAGGTGATCTTTAACGTCCACTCTGAAGCAGACGGCATGTATGTCAAACAATGAACCTTTGCAACAAGCGGTGAATGTGCCACCACTGGGACGTGTCACCACCCTGGGTCGTGGGTCTTGGGCTGTGGTGAGATGTTAACTATCACGCCTGGTATCCAAGAGGTTAACGTTTTCGATCACGACCCTGACTCCTGATTTATATTTGGAGTTTGCACGTTCTCCCTGTGGTCGTTTGGATTTTTCTCCGGGTTCTTTGGTTTTTCCCTCCACATTTATTATTTGGCTGCGAAAAATGTCCACGTGATAAGCCACTTCATTGAGCTATCATTTGTGACCAGGTCGCTTCTGAAAAAGAGCTAGACAGCTCAGTGGGCCTTGCGTGGTAAAATAAATACATACAAAATAAATATAGGCTCAAAGCTTCTTCATCACAAGAGAAATAATTGCAAGTCACAGCCGTGCAACACTTTGCATTGTATGGCATAATAATTGCGCCGCTCAGCGTGGGTCTCCGCAATCAGCAATAGGGCAGCGCAGTAAACATTAAGTGCCGTACTGTACCATCCTCCCAATCTTCACAAACCCACGGTGTGGATCAGCGTGCTCAGAGTACGGTTAAGTATAACCGGGCGTGGATTGACAAAGAGGGCTGTACTTGTACGGTTGCGCTGAGAGTCTTTTTTGTTCTCACGGTGGGAGCCCCCCCCCCCCCCCGTAAGCCTGTCCACGGTTGCAGCGCGCTGCGTTGATTGCGAGCGGCTGCGCATTCACCGCGCAGCCTTGCGCACGTGGCTGGATATAAAATCTCTTTAACGCTGGATTTTCTTGCCACGCTCTAGCCGGAAGCCAAGTGTTGAGAAATTCATCAGCGGTTTTTATTTTTTTCACAGAACAGATTCAGCTGCTGCACTTGGGGTGGATCTGCATAGTGTTTTACATGTAACAGAGTGCAACCTGGTTGTTCACTGTGTCGCGTATCCTGTTAACGTTGATTTCACGTTGATTTATGCTTGCAAAATATTCGATTCTCACTGGATGTAAATGTGTTTTGACTGGGAAAATTATAGGCACAAGAAGCCGGGGTAGGCAGCGAATTAAGGACAGAATCAATTTGGTTGGATGCCACTGGGAGTATCAAATACAAAGTTCTTGAATAATATTACGGACAGAACGAAATTGAAGGCTACGATCACCAAATACTTTGAGAAAAGACATGGCACATAGAGAGAGATATTCAATTCGCCATGTGACATGTATCCGTCTATTTAAGACCGAAACAAGAGGAAGATTTCTCCACAACTCTGGCTGTCGCCTGATGATGATGGTGGTAATTACCGGCAAAAACGTCGTACTCGAATTGTAAATTTTGTGGGTTTACTTTCCAACGCGCCGGTGTGCTGAACTAGTAACTAATTGTCATGTTTTGTTTCTGTGACAAACCTTACTAATTGGCTGTGTCGGATGCTGGCGGGTTTAACGGCACATTTATATTCATGCGATCAAACCCAAAAAAACCTTTGTTATTGTTCTGTTTTCTATTTACTTCCATTGCTGCACTTGAATTTTCTTTGTATTCGTTTGTCATATTGGTGACCACCCAGGTCACTCTTGCAAAGGAGACTCCAATCCTGGTCTCATTGAGTTCTCACAATCCGCTCAAACTAAATAACTCTTGAAACTTTTATTGAAGGGGAGAGAGAGTGGTGGAGGCTGCGTATGAGAGTTGGGCTCAAGTCCATCTCTTTGCTGTCGCAGGTTGTGCGTAAGCTGCCCCTCGACAACTGGGCCCTGAGTCTGGACCTGTCCTGCAACGGAGACCTCATTGCAGTGGGAACCTATGGTGAGGGCGCCATGGTAGCGAGGAGATGTTAACGACCTCGCCTGGTATACGGGAGGTCGTGGCTTCGATCTCAACCCCTGACCCCTGCTGTATATTTTTTTGTTTGCATGTTCTCCCCGCGGTTGCGTGGATATTTGTCCGGGTCCTCCGGCTTTTCCCTCCACATTTAGAAACACGCGTTTGGAGTATTTGTCTGCTATGAATGTCCACGTGAAAAGCCACTTCATTGGGATATCCTTTGTGGCCAGGTCGCTTGTGAAAAAGAGCTCTATAGCTCAGTGGGCCTCACCAGGTAAAATAAAACAAATAGTTTAGCTTATAGAGTAAAGAATTCCAATCTTGATTTGAAGCTTTCTTGACTGCAGGAATCCATACTCTATGGTTCTTTCGGTAAAGTACGTAGGTAGAAAAAATAATAAAAGAAAACACGACGTTTCGGTCGCAACACAAGCGGCCGTCTTCAGGTGAGAAAAATGATATGCTGTTGTGGCTTTTAACTCCTACAGCGAAACTCCTCCTTCCCCCCCCCCCCGTGCCTATATAAAGCCACAAAAGCAGATAATTGTTCTCACCTGTAGACGGCCGCTTGTGTTGCGAACGAAACGTCGTTTTTTCTTTTATTATTTTTTCTATCTACGTGACTTTACCGAAAGAAACAGAGAGTAAAGTTATTCCCTTCTTGAATATATTTATGTATGCAAGGTGGAGATGGTTGAGATGAAATGCAATCCAGCCAATGACACATTGTGCATTTTAAAGATGCTTTACATCACAAATGCACAAATAACGGTTCTAAAGAAAAGGCTTGTGCTGGTAGCACTTATTTTAGACCATTATTTCTGCTGTCTCAGCCCGATAACTAGTGACAGCACAAAACTCGTAATACATTTGGTTTCTCTATTATTTTGGCAATAAATTCTAGCTTTGAGAAAAGTTGTCACTTTCATTGCCAATGTGAAGATCATTTCCACAGCATGGCTGGTGGGAAAGTGCAACACACTGTCTGCAAGTGCGATATCCTCCTTGTGCGAGCCATTATCTAACACTTTAGCAAATCATATCCTAATGTTACATTTATAATTATGAACCAGACAAAACAATACAAATAAGACAATAGTAATGAGACATTGTACGTATGTATGTTGAACTTCTTTCGCACTGTACATAACCAACCGTGCTAATTGGAGGTGCGGGGGAAGGACAACAAACTAAACACCAAAAGCAGTTCTGAAGAAATTCGTTGAATCAAATAGTGACCACGGATCGTGACAATTCTTTGGATCGCCGCTGGTGGCGAACTGCCCCGTTAAAGCTGCTGACGTTTTTTCTTTTCTCGGTTAATTCAGAGCGGCTCGTTGGCCTCGTGGATCCCGCGTCCGGACGCTGCCGGAATGTCTGGGGCCACGAGGATGCGGTGCGTGCTTGCCGCTTCTCCCCCTCGGCCCGCCGCCTCTTCACCGCGGCGCACGGTGCCATCTTCGTGTGGGAGGTGTGCGACTCGGCGTGACGACGGCGCCGCCACCGATGACGATGCGGCCCAGACTTCACGGCGTGGGCCCGCGCGACCAGGACGCGACGGTGAACCGGAGGGTGTAAAGGGGATTGACGTAAAAAATTACGAGTGCAGGTACCCCCCCCCCCCGTGATTTACAAATCGTTCGGTTGACGAAATTTCGCGTGATCTTAATTGACAAATTACGGGCGCTTTTCGCTTAACGAAATCGAATTTGCACGTGAACCAAATTTTAAATGGCACGCGCCGTGAGATCAAACAAGCAGCCACCCGGGAGGCTGCGTCGTCATCCATCCGCCACGGCGTCACGGCGTCCCTGCAGTGCAACAGCAACGCCTCCACGTCATCATGGCCTTGCCAGTCATTCCAACATGCAGATGTTATTTTTTTATTCGTAATTATTGAATCGTTATAATTTTTTTGTTCTTAGTTATTATTTTTGTATTGTGAAAAGCGATGGAGGTGTCTATTTTTAAGGCAGGAAGTAGAGTTGGAGTGACTATCGGAACACACGTCCCTAATATTTTTATTAATGGGAAAAGCCGTTCTGATGTCGCGAAATGTTGTTTTACGCGTGTTTCTTTGAAGAACGCATCCCTTGCATGAGTCAAGGGATAACCTGTATGCTAAATTATGAAACACAGTCCGTATGCGTTTGAACGGATGTAAGTGTTTACTTTTTTCAAACTACGCTCAACTTAAATGTCAGGGTTAATGGGCGGAGGGGTTGGCCTCATGGGCAGAGTTTGTGGGGGGGTCACCGGGGAGGGCAATGCCCCGCCAAAACTGGACACCTTTATTAATTTATTTTCAGTAGTTTACAATGTCAGAATCAGAATATTTATACTGGAGGAATCCGATGAGCTATAAAGCTCTTTTTCAGACGTTCAATAGGCGAGGGTAAGAAAGTTACAACAACAAACGGTACGAAAACATGATAGCAGTGCAAAGTACAAGGGACCAAGCAAACCCCTGTCCCCCCCCCCCCCCCCCTCCAAATATAGAAGTCAAACTCCGCCTCTGGTTAGCCTAGATAAAGCAAAACAACGTGGACAATGTAAGACACATGCACGCGTAAATTTGGCCGTAGAAACGTTTGGAGCGTTGCCTTACGCGAAGAGGGGGGTCGGAGACGTTGAAATCCCGCCGCTCGTTCGCACCGCTTCTCGACGCGGTCGCTTCACTTGCCGATGCGCTCGTGGCCACGCGGCCCACTGGTTTGAATCACAATCGCGTAAAACTTAGCGCGTGTGGAGGTGTGTATATAGATGTATTTTTTTGACAATCGCGGCTAATCCCCCAATCCCGTAAATGTACCTACGGAGGCCTCTGAGAGTTAACTCTCGGGGCGTGCGGAGCCGAGCGTGTGGACGCGTGTGCACTTTGCAGTGGTGTCGCGTTGCACGAAAACATTCCAAATCGCCTTCAGGTGCCGTAGACTGTTGTTGAATTGGATGAGAGCTCTCCCAGCTTGAAGTCTCCCTCCCCACCTCCCCCTCGTCTATACACCTCTCACATTACATACTTGTACAGCAGATGTTGGTATTGCCCCAAACGCATTAACGGTGCTATCAAAATGTAAACAAGACCCTGCGCCGCAACGTTGCTGTTCTTAAGTGGGAGCTGTGAATGTTGTGAACATTTCTTTTGTGCGTTGGTGTCGATTTTGACGTTTTATTTATGTTTGGCCTAATTTAATGTGAATGTCATTTGGTTGATTTTGCTCGCGAGATTAAAACCCTGTTGTTGCAAGGCTGCTGCGCTGCTTGTTGACAATTACAGATTCAATTCCAGCCGTGTCCCAGCTCATCCCCTCGAATCGTGGCGTCATCCTCATCATCACGAGCTATTTATCCATCCTTTGCTGGATGAAGGCCGCCCCTTGCCATCTTATGGTGGGTGTGCACGTGAGAAAAACTACACAGGCCCTAAAGCCATCATTGGCAATGTCCAGCGAGGCGACTTGAGCTCAATTAGCCGTGTTGGTAGCGCAACATCTAAACACGGGCATGCAACGATTCACGCTCAGGCGATTTGAGTGAAGTCTCACATTGAAAGTAAAGTAACTTTGCAATGGTTTCGATTTTGCCAAGTTTCATCAGCAAGTTTAGGCCAGTATCTCTGGCTTAGTTGTGAATTAAATTGATTTCACAAAACACGGGCGAACTTTTATTGTGCAGTTTATTGTGCAGCCAAACATTAACGTCACAATATTAATTGAAATGTAAATGTGTTTAATACTTTTTCCTATGTGTAGAATTTTTTTTGTGAAAACCCATGAGAGGCCTTTGATATTGAATCTCCATGCTTCTAGAGTGAATCCTGAGTTGTAAAGACAAGGACAATTCCAATAAAACCGGCAATGTGACACCGCACACGCACGTGTGTGGCGTGTGTGTGTGTGGCGTGTGTGTGGTGTGCGTGCCCGCCAAACAATCGAGACTGCGGTTAGCACCGACACTGCGCCGGTCACCGTGACCTCGTTAATTTCAGGGGCATGCGGAACCGGCGCAAAATCCTTGTCTGGACCACTTCACCGAAAGTAATCATCAGTTTGAACTTTCGCGTTTATTATCTTTAAGCTCTTCTTGGTTCTTTCGGTAAAGTCACGTAGAATGGAAATAATAAAATAATAAAAATAAAACATAATAAAATCATTCTCATGACGTTTCGGCCACAACGCAAGCAGCCGTCCTTAGGTGGAGACAGACCTGTTCTCCACCATCTGTCTTCTCGACAGACCTGTTCTCCACCTGAGGACGTCGTGAGAATTATTTTATTGTTTTATTTTTATTATTTTATTATTTCCATTCTACGTGACTTTACCGAAAGAACCAAGAAGATGAATCCCTGTAGTCACGAAAGCTTTAAATCGAAATATCTTTAAGCTGTTCCTTTGTGCTTTAAACTGCTCCCCGGTGCATTATCCCACTCATGCTGTACTTATCCATGACCAAAATCGCTGGAGATGCACCAATGCCACCGGATCTCCGAAGCTGAGTAGGAATGAACCTTAGAATGAGGATGAGTGACAACCAGGGCTTGCCAGGTGTTGTGGGAATCTGTGAGTGCTGAGTGTCACCCCCTACTACTACTACGACTTGTAATCCTATCACCAGATCATGCAGACGATGCCCGATCTCATCAGATGTCAGAAGCTCAGCATGTTTTGAGCCTGGATAGTGGTTGGATGGGTGACCAACGGTGATAAAACATCAGAGGCCGCTGCGGTGCTATGTGGGCAGAAGAGGGTATCGCGGCAAGATCCATCGTACCGTACTTCTACGCTTCCGTGTCTCCCCTCCCCGCCTCCGCCAACCTGCCCTCACCAGCACGGTCAAGTATGGGCAGAGTGACCCCTCCGACTCACACGGCATGTGGGCGCTCTCATCCAGCAGTGGACTGACTGAAGGTATCAAAAGGTCTGAGCGCATACATGGACTGTGACTTCTCTTCTTATTCCTCCAGGCGAGCCCCAGCGGGCACGCCGCAGCCCTAATCGGAAGATCATCTTCTTGGGGGGGTCGGGGGTTGGGGGTTGGGGGTGCATCGCGTGACATCGCGACGACGTCGCCGTTTGAAGTTTTTGCGACGTTGGACCGGTCCGTCCCTGCTGCTCGTGCGGTCGCGTCGGTGGTGGGGGTGATGGATTACTGGGTGGGTGTGCGTGACTGCGTACGCGACCTTGTGCTCCCAACCGAGCTCCCGGCGCTGTCTCGGCGGGGCGATCCTCAAGGAGGCGGCGCCCCCCCCCCCCTCCCTCCCGTTGAGCCATGGGAACAGGAGGCCGCGTCGGGCCATGCCGCTGTTGTGGCCGAGGGTGGTCGCGCCGGTGCCCGTGTACCCTCCGGGTCACGACGCAAACGGCCGGAGTCAAAATATATAAATATAAAACCGAACAGCTGGGAAAGAGATTCTGTGGGGGATTTTACGGCCGCCCCCCACCACCGCAGTGCGTGCGCCGCCGTGCAGGGGGATCGTGGCAGAACCTGGAGAGGGACGTCGCCCATAACCTTTGTCCCGTCTTAATTTAATCTCCGGGTGAGCAGCGCGCGCTTGCCGTTCACTCGCTACGGCTCCAGCGAGAGAGGGGAGAAACCTTCGCGCGGCAAAAGAGAGGCGACACTAAACGTCTCGCTTTTCAATTGACTGCGGGTGGCGGCGGCTGCCTTTTATTGGCGGCCCTGGGCCCGAGCGCGGGAAATCCTCGCATTCCTCTAACAAGGGGCCGGTCTCTGGCCACAGTCCACACACCATTGGCATCTCGCAAAGCGGTACTCGCCTTGTACAATTCCACGTCTGACGATGCGTAAGACGTGGAAATGAACTCGGGGCCTCTTTGTGACTTGCAGTTCATACGGAGCGATGAAATCGGCTCACGTGCAGAAGGCTTCATCGATCGTCGCAGCACAAGATCCTTAGATATGGCATTTAGCCTGGAATAGCGGTCTCTAGTTTGCAACAACCCAGGTGATGATGATGCTGCTACTTACTGCAGCAGGCCATTTGGATTTGCCATTGCCTCCGTCAGTTTCGTGGGCCAGGGCAGGCATCGGTACCGACTGAAGTGGTGAAGTTGCACCTGACCGTTTTAGCCTTCGTCACCACAAATAATCTCCATAAAAGCCCAATCCCCACTATTCATTGATGTATGAGCCCTGACTTATGGCCGCAATCACTCGATGACAATAATATAATGTAGAACTACATGTAATATAAATAATACAGCAGCATGCTGTCATGCTCCGTGCATGTGGGGCGGTGGTGGCTACGCAAACCTGTAATGCAGCGCTGTGGAGGCAGCAGCGATGGTTGGTGGATCACACGGATGTGAAGCTCCCTTCCCACGGGCGTCGAGGAGGTGCCGTACCCTGGCTCGCCAGGAGAAGGCGGCACAGCAAGCGGACTGATCGCCATCTGTTTCCATCTGTACGGTGGATTGAACGTTGGGTTTTCTCCGCGCGCTCCGGTGTCCTACCACTCGCAGCAACGCTCCTCATAAATTGGCTGAAAACTTCCAATAAAGAACAAAACCAACGCAGGAGCCCCTCCTGAGTTGTACGACTCGGTGTGGCTCTCCTGGGTACGTAAGTACATTAGAAAATTAAATTGGGGGAAATGTTAAAAATATTTGAAGCCTTGAGATTTCTGTTTGCGAAGGCCTCCCACGACTGGGTCCAGCGGGCGGTCGGCGTTCGACGCAGCGGTCCACCGGGGGAGCGCCGACCGCCTCCAGGACGGAGCCCTGGAGGCCCAATCGGCGCGCCTCGCTCTCTCCCAGGTTGACGCTAACTTCTTAAACCACAAACTATAACACTCAACTATTTTTTATTTTACCGGGTAAGGCCCACTGGCACGATGTAGCTCTTTTTTTTCAGAAGCGACCTGGCTATCACCAATGATATCTCTTATCGTGCGAAATAAAAAAACGGACAAATAAAAAATGCGGAGGGAAGAACCGGAGGATCCCGGAGAAAAATCCACACGACCACAGGACGAGAGAGAGAGAGAGACGCAAACTCCAAATATACAGCAGGCATCAGGGTCGGGATCGAACCCACGACCTCCTGTACACCAGGTGAGGTAGTTAACATCTCATAGCCACCGTGATGATGATGAGAGAGAGACACGCAAACTCCAAATAAACATCAGCAGGCGTCAGGGTTGGGATCGAACCCACGATCTCCTGTACACCAAGCGAGGTAGTTAACATCTCCTAGCCACCGTGGCGCCACCGCGGCCGCCCGAGTCGCCGGGGCCGCAGAACTCCCTGGGCCCCCGTCCCGCTCCGCGCTTGGGAGGGGCGCGACCCAGGGGGACTTGGCTCCCCCGGGTTTCAGGGACGCGGCCTCTTCCACCACGGCACCTGCCTTTGGCACTCTGCCGTCCACTCCGTTTGACAAGCCACACGTCCCCGCGTGACGTGTGGCTTGTGCCGCACTGACCCCGGCGAGCAGGACGCCAGGGCTGCTTGCGTAGCCGCACGCGCCTGCCGCCCTCTTGACTCCGCGCGCGTGTGCCGGTCGTGGACACCGCGGCAGGTGCAGCCGGCAGAATATTGAAGCCTCGTCCAGGATGGACCCTGGGTGGCTTGGGGAGGCTCGCCGGCATCGTGGCGTCGCTGACATTCCAAGAAGGGACACGGGCAGCCGTGCACCCAAGGCAACCTCCCCCCCCCCCCCCCCCCCGTTCACGCTTGCAGAGCGTGAGTTGATGTGGTGGCCGCGCGTGACTGCGTTGAACTTATTTCGCACCGTGCGTAACCAACCGTTCGGGGAACGACATCAAACTAAACACAGCAGTTCTAAATAAATATTTTTTCCGTCTAGATTTAAAAGTGCATAGCTCCAAGTGGCTTCCGCAAATTGGATGGAAAAGCATTTATAGCCAAAAGCTGCCGCGAGGATGACCGGGGTTCACGTGATAGTTTGTTCCTTGATGAGATCAGCAAAGTATTGTGGTTAATTTGCAGCAGGCACTTTGTGTTTGTAATGAGTGCGACCTTCTCATGTAAACTTCAAATCTAGAATGTAGTCGTTTGGCAGCTCGGCGAGCAGCGGACGGACACGGTCGGATCTTGTAGTACCCGGCACGAAGCTTCCCAAAGAATGTTGTAGACACTGCAGCTTGGTGATGTGTTGGGCAGACGTCCCGTAGAGTCGTGAGTTGCAATGATGGAGCCTTGTCGATGCTACGCTACACGCCACCGTGTTGGCGATGTCAAGACTCAAGAGTGGTCCAATTACAACTCGGTAGTGTGATGACACGTGAACTCTGTAGTGTGACTACACGTGAACACAACTCTGCAGTGTGACTACACGTGAACTCGGTAGTGTGATTATACGTGAACTCTGTAGTGAACTCTGCAGTGTGATGACACGTGAACACAACTCTGCAGTGTCACTGCACGTGAACTCGGTAGTGTGATTACACGTGAACTCTGTAGTGAACTCTGCAGTGTGATGACACGTGAACACAACTCTGCAGTGTCACTACACGTGAACTCTGTAGTGGCGACACGCAGATCGAAACGAGACCAACGCAGCTCCACGCGTGCGCAGCCCGCACCGTGGTGAGGGAATTGGCGGAACAATTTGTGTGGTCACGTGGGAGGGGGGGGGAGCTCAGCCTCGGCACGGTCTGGTGCGAAAGAAGTTCTGGATACACAGAGCACAGAGCCCGGTCGCCGACCGTGCGATATTTAAACTCAACTTGATATGTTACCAGGTAAGGCGCACTGAGCTATGGAGCGACCTGGCCACAAATGACAGCCCAATGAAGTCGCTTATCGGGTGGAACTTCATAGCAGCCAAACACTCTAAACGCGTGGTGATGTTGATTCTAAATGTGGAGGGGAAAAACCGGAGGACCCGGAAGAAAATCCACGTGACCACTGAGACAGAGACATGCAAAGTCTAAATATACAGCAGCAGGCGTCAGGGTCGGGATCGAACGCGCAACCTCCTGCACACCAGGCGAGGTAGTGAACATCTCCTAGCCACCGAGCTTCTCAATGCAACACGCGGTTTGTCAGTGAACTCATCCTCGCCCAGCCCGCGGGGGATGGGATTGGTAGGATCGTGGTGAGCGACATGAAGCCGTCAACCGCAGCTTGATTCCCTGCCGCGGCTAACATCGCTGGACAGTGATGTCAGAGGCAGCGTGGGGAAGTGTGGGCAGACAGCCCCTGATGCTGACACGGCGTGGGCGGAGGCCTTCATCCAGCAGTGGATGGACCCACTCCTCGGGGTATATCACTCTGATGCAGGGCACGGAGCACGGCGAAGTGGACGTGTAACACTTCGCATGAGAGCTCTGGTGGGTTGGCTCGCTCCTTGCGTTTGTGCCAGGGGTGCCACGGTGGCTAGGAGATGTTAACTACCTCGCCTGGTATGCAGGAGGCCGTGGGTTCGATCCCGACCTTCACGCCTGCTGCTGCTGTATATTTGGAGTGTGTGTGCATCTCTCCCCGTGGCCACGTGAATTTTTCTCCAGGGTCCTCCGGTTTTTCCCTCCGCATTTTTATTTGGCCGTTTTTTTTTATTTCCACGCGATAAGCCACTTCGTTGAGCTATCATTTGTGATAGCCAGGTCGCGTTTTAAACATATTTATATAGCTCAGTGGGTATTACTTTGTAAAATAATAAAAAAATATGTTTGTTTGTATTTCAGTATTTGCGGCTCTCGCAAATATTGGAGGGGGGTTTGTTTTTACCGAATAAAATATATATATATATGGCTGAAGAACCCAGGTGTAGGCTCTCTCATTCAAGGCTGCAAACGCAGGCGCCGTGGGGTTTTTTTCTCGCAGACGCGATACCGCAGGAGGGTCGCGGCAGGCGGACGACGTTGCTATAAAGGTGGAATCCCAATTGAGCGACTTGCGCGGTGACTTTTCCAAGTTGACAAAGTTGGACCGTGACGCCGGCACACGATGGCCTGCTGATTTCCCAATGACTGTCGCGCGGATTTCAAACGTCCCCTCCGTAGTAGCCGGTGCGCGTACTTTGTTATGAAAACACCCGCAGTATTAACCAGGATGTCCTGCCGGATTCGAACCGCGAACCCTCCCCACGACAAGCGGCGAACGCAGAACCGTACCACCAGGCCTTGCCGGATGAAGACCTGCCCACGCCGAGCGGCTTGGGGCGTATACGTCGACCATACTTCACCACCCTGGTGAACGTGTGTGGAGTATCGATGTGAGGGCACGGAACACCCATCCTGGTATACAGAGACGCCGGTCAACAACCCCGCTTGTCCTGCTGCGCTGTCTCCACGTGCTTCACTGCAGATGCGCGTCTGAACTGACCACAGGTTCATCACGTGGGTATGAACACGCGTGATTCACGATCACTGAACGACAGGCACGCTCATCAACAAACAGCCTCTGAAGATTTCGCATCAATGCCACACAAACACCGAACTCGCAGCACGTTTTGCCATGTCACTCGACTACTGGATGAGGGCCTCCCCTACGCCCTGTCGGTCAAATGACCATACTTCGCCACGCTCGTCAGAGCGGGTTGGCGTTCGGGAGATCGTTTGAGACGATCACTCTGCACCACCGTCAGCCGTGGCCGGGAGTCGAACTGGGGCCTCGCCCGGTTCACAGCGCTCCACCCCCACCCGGAGTATGCGAGGAGCCCTTTCCTCCAAACACGCGTGACGCCACATCCCCACCCCCCCGACCTCTTTTGTTGTTTCAATTGTTCCCTGAAGCAGTCGTAAATAGCCTCGCTGCTGCGCGCGTCCGCTCCTCGGAATAGCTCCGCGCACAGCTGCACCCGCGACTCCGCGCTCAGCTGCACGGCGATGTGCACAGGTCCACACTGCTGCACTGGCCGCTACGCTCAGCTACGCAGATACTTAGCAAGATACACACACAGCTACGCACGAAGGAGTGGATGGGCCAGCACTGCACCCGACCGCCTTTGTCTCCCCAGTGGCGATGTTTACACACCGCACCAGGTACTCAGTTGAGGCTGAGCCGACCTAGGGGAGGCCCAGGACCGGCTCATATAATCGTCACTTGGTGTTAGCCGTGAGCGGGAATAGAACTCGGGTCAAGACACGGGTAGACCCACATATACAGAAGGGGAGACAGTCAGACAGAGACCGGCACACGCACACACACACGCACACACAAAAACGCACACACACACGCACGCACACACGCACACACACACGCACACATGCGCACACACGCACGCACACACACGCACACACACGCGCACACACGCACGCACACATGCGCACACACGCACGCACACACACGCACACAC
This sequence comes from Lethenteron reissneri, assembly GCF_015708825.2. NCBI lineage: Eukaryota > Metazoa > Chordata > Hyperoartia > Petromyzontiformes > Petromyzontidae > Lethenteron > Lethenteron reissneri. The sequence continues at coordinate 1,389,941 of NC_083781.1, read as the reverse complement.
ACACGCACACACACACGCACGCAAACACGCGCACACACGCACGCACACAGACATCATAATGAGACGTCATAATGAGACGTCAGTGGCTGCGGGAAGCGGTGGGGGGGGGGGAGCGATGTAGTTGAAGTGGCGTCTCGCGCTACCGCGCTCCCTCGCATAACCCCCCTAACCACCTCTCCTCCTCTCCCCCCTCCTCATCTCGTCCGAACCCGTTTCATCTGAGAGGTGGTGCTGGGTGGGACCCTGCCTCCCTCGCCTGGGCAGTCGGCGCGTTTGTTCACTGCCGATGGAGGCAGCGACAGTCACCGAGTAGCGCGCCGCGTGTGACGACACCGGCCCCGTCTCACCCAGCGACGGACACCGAGCGGGGGTTGGCGGGCGACGCGACGACGGGTTCCGGACGCCTTCACCTGCAGGGCAGCGAAGGCGCTTCGGGACGTGGCGGCCGAATTCCCGCGCCGCTTTGCGCGTGGCTCATCCGCTGCGCCCTCGCTTCGTGCGGATCGCCTCTTGGTGACTCGGTTTGAAAACTCCGACAACAACGTCGCAAACTTAGCACGTGTATTTGTACAAACGACGTATTACTCCGTGAGGTTGTCCCTGGGTTGAACAAATCACGGTGATTATATGCTGTGTTTTCCGAGCTGTTTAGGGCACAGGTAAATACTTAATGAGTGAGTTTACCATCTGGAATAAACGCACGGAGTCGCGGTGACCGGGTGAAATCTGTTCAGTGAGATTGTGCTCACCGACGTCCTATACCACGGGGGTGGCCGGGGTCGATGGCACAACGTGCCAGCTGGGACGTCCACAAGTTACCCCGTCTCCCCACACCCCGTCTCCCCACACCCCGTCTCCCCCACACCCCGTCTCCCCACACCCCGTCTCCCCACACCCCGTCTCCCCCACACGGCTCTGATGTTTTGTTTACGATCGGGGTGATGAACATTGAGCGCCCGCGGGTTTGAGCGGACGGGAGCGGACTCCAACGTCATCGCTTCAAGACGAACCAGAAAACTGGCCACGAAAGGTCTCGGTTCATCCCCTCCCCACCCCCCACCTCTCCTGGTTACCCGGATTTTTATCGTGGGTTTATTAAAGGAAAACTTCCCCAACTCGCAACGGCCGTACTCAACGAAAATTCTCGAAATGAGGAGAGAATTTCACACATTTACATTACAAGGTCGCACTCATCACGCGACCTCCGGTCAGCCTCGCGGCAGCGGCGGCTTTTGGCTGCTGCCATCGAACGGAGACGGTCACCGCATCGCGCGGCGCTTTCAGATGCACTTCTGCGGCCGTCTGGAACGCTCTTTATTCCGATATTAGGAAGCCACAGGAGCTATGACAGTTTTAAGTCAGCTAGGTTGACAAAGTAATTTCTTTAGAACCACTTTTTGTTTTTAAGTCGTTGTCTTTCGGGAGCACCACCGATAAGTGCGGTCGACTACGTAAAGTGCGAAAGAAGTTGAACATACATTGAGAAAAGCGCGTTAGATTAGCATGAGTAATTTATTAGTAGTAGTATCATTTACTTTTTTATATATTTGCAAATGTCAAAGGTCATGATTAGCTCATCATGAACAGCATGGGTGCCTGGTCCCCACCCCCCCGGCTGTGTGCGATGTGAATCACCCAGTGCTAGGGCCGTGACCTGCAGGCCAGACGGGCTCACGATAGGTGGACTCCGCTGCCATGGTCGGGAACGCGCGTGGAGGACGAGGAGGAGGAGGGCGCCCGAATTCCTCTGCCGACAACAAAAATCTGCCGCCGTGAGACTCAGCCCCAGGGGTCTTCAATCCGCACGGTTCGCACCCACCCACCGTAACGACCACCCCGCACCCACCCACCCACTCCTCTTCCTGGACAGGCTCCGTCGCGAGCTCTGGAAATAGCAAAGTCTCACCGAGTTTCGTCTTTATTACAGAGGATGTTTCCCTGGGTTTCCTCTGGGTTCTCTCCGCTTTCCTGCCGTAGCTCAACAACAAATAAAAGCCCATACAATGCAAGTCCCAAATGCGGAGTAATGACCTGCACATTACTCGAGTGGGATTACGCAGCAGCAGCATCAGCTTCAACCCCTTACGATGAAAAAAAAACCTTGCTGATAACGGCCCGTGACCCGCTGCTGCCAGATAATAGGGACAAGATCCCGCAGACTAAACACTATAGAATTATTGAATAAAGATTGTGGTGGCGGAACTCAGAATTCTACAGCCGACTCTAAAAGGACAGTTAATCATCGACTCATTAATTGCAAAGCACGATTGTGTTTATCACATTCGTGACCCATGGCTTGCGTGGATGGCTCCTACGTACAAGGTTTGTCAACATAAGAGAAGCCTTGGTTTTGACCGGCCTCACTGCTGCCGACGAGACCCAAGAAGGGTGCATCTGTGAATCTGTGCGGGAAGCCTTCACGTGGTCACCCCCTCGACTGCGTGGTGGGTCTCCTCCGGCGTCTCCTCGCGCAACACGAAGGCAAACTCTCAATTGTAGCGGAGGCCCTCCTGAAAGAAAGTCTTGAGACTGAATGAGGCTTTCCTGGGTAAAATGAAAGGGCTTTTTTTATTATAACCGTACCATGCATCACCCTGCCCTGATTACCATCCCAATTAGAGGCTAAAGCCGCGCGAACAGGTCGGATAATTACTATCGGGGGAATTCGAGCTTACGCCGGCTTTACGGAATCCTTCAAATTGCCACCACAATTGGGGGGTGGGGGGTGGGGGATGCAAGCGGCCCTTGAGAGTCGCGGCGTCGTCATTCTACGGAGCGCCGCCTCTCTCGGCCTTGCACCCCAGAACCACCCCCAGACGCTCGCGAGTGTCGAGCAACAGCGCAGGTAGACCACGTGGGTAGACCACGCAGGTAGACCACGTGGATAGACTACACTGCTAGACCACGCGGGTAGATCACGTGGGTAAACTACACGGGTAGACCACGTGGGTAGACTACGTGGGTCCCGTCGGGCTAAACCCGGCCCGCGACTTCATTTCACGCGACGCACAACCGCTCGCAATCGTCCTGCAGACAGCGAGATCTCACTGAGGGTCGCGGCTGTGATGGGAGGGGGGGTATGTGGCAGCGTTATGCGACGCATCGGGGCCCGGTCAGCCACAAGGGGGGCCCAGAATCAATAGATGAAGAGGTAACAACAATGTTGATAAAAAAAAATTCTAATACATTTATTCATTACAAATGACATGGACCGAGCTGGGTGATTAGCGGCATATGTGGCTATCGCATCAGAGAGCAGCAGCAGCAAGGCGCGCGATAACCTCATTGTGAATATCGTGCCTCAAATATATATTGTTTTATTAATAACTGTCACTGTGAGACGTGTCTGCCTCTAAACCCAGTGTACGGTGCAACTAAAATAATACATCTCTATAGTTATAGCCGACGTCTAATTGTAGACGGCGTTTAAAAACATCCGTAGCTATTTCAGTAAAGGATCTGGGGTGGGGGGGTCCCGTGGTCGTATCCTGCACAGCCACCGCCGTCACGGACCTGCTCACCGCCACTGCCACCAGCGGAACCGCAGCGGGCGTGGTGCTGGGGATGACCGCTTTCGACCGTCGCAATCTGAACCTCTGTGATGTAAAGCGCTTTCGTGGTGGCTCGGCGGATTCCTCCAGAATGAATAAACATTCTGATAAGGGGTGAAGGGGTGAGAGATCTCTGTCTTCGTGTGGATGGGCCATTGGTTGTCAAGCCCCAGGCACGGAGACAAGCGCAGGCCTGTGAGGGGGGTGCCAGCCGAGGTGACGGAGCCGCGGTGGCCTCAAAGTTGAGCGCAGCCTAAAGGCCGGGGTCCGTTGGGTCTTTGAGCGATCCTGTTTAGCTGCTGCTGCTGTTGTTCGTATTTACTCCGCCTGTTTGACCGAGGAAGGCCTCGCTGAGTCTCGTGACTCGTTTTCAGGAGGGTCCTGCCAAGTCAGGAGGAAGGAGGCTGCGCTGTGGGTAGAGCGGTGGCGCAGTGGTTAGCGTGCTAGGGCTCTGCTGTGAACTACGAACCCGGCCACCCGAGTTTGATTCCGACCCGCGACTAATATGATGGGCGATATCTATTTGAACTGGGTCATCTATCTCCACCCCTCCTGTCCCCCACACCCCCCTCCCCCACCTGCCTTCAACCCAAACTGTTCCCCAGGGTGAAGTATGGTCAAATAACCCCACGAACGAGCCAGCAGTGGATGCAAGTCGACACACAGGGACGGTGAACAAAGACTGCCGACTTGTTCCTCTTTCGTCTTCACTCACCCTGGATGTGTGAAGGCCAAGCAGGCGGGGGGCCTGGTGACTCGCTATCTCAGTGCCCACTGAGGCTTGCCAGGTGTTGTAGGTGCAGGGTTCGGGATGCGAGGCCAGGAGGTGGCAGTGCCCGTCTGGAGGTGGCTAGATGTTAACTACCTCGCCCCTGGTATACCGGAGGTCTTGGGTTCGATCTAAACCCTGACGCCTGCTGCTGTATATTTGGAGTTTGCGGTGTCTCTCTCCCCGTGGTCGCGTGGGTTTTTCTCCGCGTCCTCTCCAGGTGTTTTTGTCTCTCCACATTAGAAAGAACATCACGCGTTTAGAATGTTTGGCTGCGATAAATGTCCACACGAGGAAAAAGCCACTTTCGTTGAGATATCATTTGTGATAGGTCGCTTCTGAAAAAGAGCTGTATATATAGCGTCAGTGAGCCTTACCTGCTTAAATAAAAACATACTCTTTGGTTCTTTTGGTAAAGTCACGTAGGTAGAAAAGTAAAACAAAATAAAAAAATAGCTGTGATATATTTTATTTATTTTATATTATACCTACGTGACTTTACCGAAATAACCAGAGTATGGATTCCTGCAGTCACGAAAGCTTCAAATCAAGAATGAAAAATAAAATTCCGTGAGCTCTCCGGTTTCCTTCCACACGAGGCCAAAACGTGTTCATGTCGGCCGCAGTGTGGCAGGACCCTCCTGAGCGGAGAGCCTCGAGACTCGGGGAGGCGTTCGACGGCGAGAGATGAACACCGAGAGAGGCCTGGACGGGGCGCGTGTCTCCAAGGGCGTGCTCCTTGGGGTGTTTCACTCTTGTCCACGTGAATAGCAGCGCCCTGCTTAGTTCTCAATGGACTTCATCATCAGCATCATCAACTTCTTCTTGTCGTATGGCTGCTGATGCAGATGCAGAGCAACGACTTCACATTCAAGGCGGTCAAGCCACAGACAACCGCGTCAGGAGCAAGCGGAGTCGTACAGCAGCAGCAGCATCATCATCGCTGTGATGTCTCCATCGTTATTTGTGGATCGGGGCTTTGCGTCGTGACGCGTGGTACGGTCTGGACTGGATTGACCGCAGTCACACCTGCTTACAGGAGAGTTGTTATTTATTTTCCATTCGTGCATAATACAACAATACAACAATAGCGACGATGCATTTCACCATTCACAGCCCCTTTGTCAATCTACCGCTGGATGAAGGTCTCCCTCCCCGCGGGGGGTCATTGGTAAAGGTGGTGCGGGTAGACTGGGGCGGTGTGAGAGTTGAGGGTCAGGACCGGTCTATCATGCACCCATCACTCGCCACGCACGTTCGCCGTGCCCGGGACGTGAACTCGGAGATCCGGTTTCGTGTCGCAGTGCGCGAGACCGCTGGGCGTTTGCTCCCAGAGCTCAGTCCGGTGTCTGAACTCGTTGCTGCACCCCGTAGCTCTCGCGCTGGGGACAAGAGGCGCGTGTGCCAGCGTGTAGCCTGGCCTGGATGATGCATCACCACCACCACGGGGAGCGGTGGCGCCGTGGTTAGCGCACTGCGCCGCGAACTCCGCGCCACCCGAGTTCGTTTCCCGCTCGCGATCAACGACAGTGGCGAATTATCGGAACCGCTCGCGAGGCCCGAGGTCGACTCAAGCTTCATTGAGCACCTGGTGCAACGTGTGTAACAAACAATATCGCCACTGGGGGAGAGACAAAGGCGGCCGGGCGGGGTTATTCGCCACCACCTCCCCCCCCCCCGTCGTGGGCCGTGCCGTGCTAGCTTCGTCATAGAATGCTCGCTCACAGCACTTGCCCCAACAGTCTGTTAAAAGTTATACAGGGTCGGAGGGGGGAGCGAATCTTTGTCTTTCTGGAGACTTTGCAGTTTTTTCTTGGATTTTTCTGTTTGCGCATAGTCACTTTAAGATGTTTTCTTGTTCATGTTTTTGTTTTTTGTTTGTTGCGGTTGCACCCGATTCAAGAGCCGACTGGCTCACAGGGCTATACCTAATAAATGAAACTGAAATGTCTTTGTATTTAATGGCTTGCGCGCTCAGAGCCAAACGCATGGCTCGGGAACAGACATGAAAAGTGACGCAAACAGCACCCTGGGCCCTCGGCCGGGCCGCCACAAACCGACGACAGTCTGCGCCGACGACGCCGGAGACTGCGAAGCGAACCCCCACGTGGCTCCACCCCCCACCCCCACCACTATCGCCATGTGCGTCTCTGCTTTGAGCACCCCCCGCCACCTCGGAATTCTAAAGCTGCGCGCTCCCCCAGAACCCCTCTCCTCCTCCTCATTCTTTGAGCTTTGTCTCTAAAACTGAAGAAAGAAAGAAGGAGCGAGAGGGAGACATTCCTCTCGCTCCCACTCGCAGCCTCTGTCTCGGCACCCCCCCCCACTCCGCAGGCCATCCTCCCCCACAGCCACCACCCCCCACCATCACCACTCACCATCCTCCCCCACCGCCACCACCCCCCATCACAGCCACCACCCCCCACCATCACCACTCACCATCCTCCCCCACCGCCACCACCCCCCATCACAGCCACCATCCCCCACCACCACCACTCACCATCCTCCCCCACAGCCACTACCCCCCACCACTCACCATCCTTCCCCACAGCCACCACCCCCCACCATCACCACTCACCATCCTCCCCCACCGCCACCACCCCCCATCACAGCCACCATCCCCCACCATCACCACTCACCATCCTCCCCCACAGCCACTACCCCCCACCACTCACCATCCTTCCCCACAGCCACCACCCCCCATCACAGCCACCATCCCCCACCATCACCACTCACCATCCTCCCCCACAGCCACCATCCCCCACCACTCACCATCCTCCCCCACAGCCACCATCCCCTACCACTCACCACCCCCCACCACAGTCACCATCACTCACCATCCTCCCCCACAGCCACCACCCCCCACCATCACCACTCACCATCCTTCACCACAGTAACCATCCCCCACCATCACCCCCATAGCCACCATCACCATCCTCCTACACAGCAACTATAAACACTCCCCCACCATCCTCCCCCACCATCCTCCATCACCATCCTCCCCCCCACAGCCACCATCACCATCTCCCATCACTTTCCTCCCACCAGCGTCATCTTCCCACGCGACCACCACCCTACCTCAACAACATCACCAACCACCATCAACCTAACATCGACATCATCATCCGTGTACAGTAATTAGTGTCTCCGTGTTACCACGCGACTATAGAAGTTGTAATTACCCTCCCACCACCACCAGCATTCTCCAACCGCGAGCAACAACAACCGCAGCAAAGACAAAGAACCCCCGTGCAGCCTTAACCGACTGTTGGGGCAAGTGCTGTTAGCGAGTAGCACCTATGAAGGCTGGTCAACAACACCGCCACCACCAACCACACACAACCACCATCCCTCCCAACACAACCACCACCACCAACCCCCCAGTCTCCCAAGAACAACAACACCACCACCACTTATTATCCTCCCAGCACCACAATCCCCTCCACCCCCTCCCCCACGCCTTCTCCTCCTTAGCCGCGGGCAGCAGCAGCAGCAGCCAGCAGCTTCCCCGTGACGCGAGCTCCATCCCCCCAGACTCCCCCAGCACAGACGCTCCCCGCCCCCCCCCGCCCCGCCGGCTCTCGCGGTGCGCAGCGATCTTCGCCTCCTCCTCGCCGGACAACTTGCAGCGCGCGTCCCGGACGAGCCCAAGGGGAGCTGCTCCCGCCCGGTCACGAGTCGTCGCGGGGTCCCCGCGCTGCGCAGGCGATTGGAGGTCCTCCCGCAGCTGCTGCTGCCGCTGTTGTCGGCGAGCGCCTATTAAGGGGCCACACGCGTTGGTGGCGGCGCCGCTGCTGCTGTGGCCCTCCTCCTCCTCCCCCAGCTCACAGCAGCATCATCATCAGCAGCAGCAGCATCATCAGCAGCAGTGTTGGTGCCAAGCGGTGGAGTCGAGTGCGGAGCGACCCCCCGACGTGCCCGGCTGGCCACGCAGGGCGCGGAGCAAAGTTGGACGCGCAGGCGGAGCAAGGCGAGGGGGACCTCTGATGCCGGTGTCCGTGTTGGATTCTGGTGTCTGACATTCTCTCTCCGCTGCTGGCTTCGAGCCATCGTGGTCGCCAGCGATGGATCTGCTGCTGCTGCTGCTGCTGCTGGGCTCCGCGTGGCTCTGCGCCGAGGCGGCTCCCGTCTCCGACGAGCCGTGCTCGTGGACGGGCAGGTGAGCATCGCAATCCGCGGCGGTGGCGGTGATGGTGGCGGTGATGGTGGCGGTGATGGTGGCGGTGATGGTGATGGTGGCGGTGATGGTGATGGTGGCGGTGATGGTGGCGGTGATGATGGTGGTGGCGGTGATGATGGTGGTGGCGGTGATGATGGTGGCGATGATGATGGTGGGGGTGATGATGGTGGCGGTGATGATGCCGTGTGGAGGAATGGCAGCCGCCGCGCAGTTCGGCTCGTACACACGCGTCGATAGCCAGCCGAGAGTTCGGGGAAGACGCCCCTCGCACTCGCTGTGGTGGTGGTGGTGATGATAATGATGGTGGTGGTGATGATAATGATGGTCATGGTGATGATGGTGGTGATGATGATGATGGTCATGGTGGTGATGATGGTGGTCGTGGTGGTGGTGATGATGATGGTGATGATGATGGTCATGGTGGTGGTGATGGTGGTCGTGGTGGTGGTGATGATGATGGTGGTGATGATGATGGTCATGGTGGTGGTGATGGTGGTGTAGCATGGAGAGGCATAGCAGCGCCAGAGTGTATTCACAGCGCCAAGTCGTGGTTTATGCAGCCGGAGCGCTGCGGAGTGAATCTCAGAGCTGTAACGAGTCGGCAGCGGAGAGTTGTCCACTGTGAGATGGGCCCTCCTCGTGTGAAGCTGCTCGCCCACATTGAGGCTCCGTGAGGCTCCGTGTTGGGTGCGTGGGACATCCCCTGCCTCTGCGTGATCATGGTGTTGATGGTGATGGTGTTGATGGTGTTGTTCTGACGCTTGGGTGACTTGCGTCTCTGACCGTGGGGATGTCGATGGATGACATCTAAACTAATAAACTAATAAACTACTAAACTAATAAACTACTAAACTAATAAACTACTAAACTAATAAACTACTAAACTACTAAATAGTTTACCACGTAAGGCCAACTGAGCTACGTGGTTCTTTATCAGACGCGACTTGGCCACGAGTGAGAGCTCTGCGGAGTGGCTCCTCTTCGTCGCCGCGTGAACATTGATGGCAGCCAAAGCGTCTAAAGGCGCGACGTTGTTTCTGAATGACGACCCGAACAGCAACAATCGACGCGACGACGGGAAGAGAGACACAGCGAGCTGCACATGAACATCAGGCGAGGTGGTTAACACATCGCCACCGTTCTGTGCCCGGGGTGCGTTCGTGACGACTTAGCTCGGCTGGGTCCGAGCGCATCACACCCATAGCACGAGGTACGGGGAGACGGGGAGAGCGAGAGACGTGAGGATGCAGACAGACACGGGGAGAGAGCCGAGAGAGAGAGAGAGACGTGGAGACACAGGGAGGAGGGATGGAGAGACACGTCGAGAGAGACACGGTCACAGAGAGACACGAGGAGGATGAGGTTCCTGTGGGGGGCGGTGGCTGGGACCCCCGTTTAAGGCCCCCGCTGTGGACGGGAGTCAGAATCTCTTCTTCATTTGTGCCGGAGGAATCCGATGGGTCGTCAAGCTCCACGGACGTGCGGGAGTTCTCGCAGATCTTCCCAATCGCGACGACCCGGGCCGGCGTCGGGGGGGGGGGGGTCGGGGGGCATCCGCGGGGCGTCTCCGATCGCCACCAAAACCTCGTCTCGCCCGCGGGTCCGGGACGCCGCCGCTATTTGGGCGCAGAGTTGTTGAGTTGGGAGTTCATGAGACGGAGGGCGAGTCACGGTTCGCAGCCGTCCTGTTCACTTTGCCAACGACAGGGTTTGCAGTTCACTTAATTCCGATACGTGTCGTGTGTGTGTGGATGAGTGTGTGTGTTCACGTATTTGTGTGTGTGTGTACGTGTTGTGTGTGTGTGCACGTGTTGTGTGTGTGTGCACGTGTTGTGTGTGTGCACGTGTTGTGTGTAGCGGTAGTGTAGCGGTTAGCGCGCTGCGCTACGAACCCGGCGGCCCGAGTTCGATTCCCGCTCACGGCCACCACCAGTGACGATTATCTGAACCGGTCCTGGGCGTCCCTAGGTCGACTCGGCATCAAATGAGTACCTGGTGCGGTGTGTAAACATCAAAGGCGGTCGGGTGTGGTGCTGGCCACCCACTCCCTCGTGTGCCGTTCCGGCCTTAATAGGTGCTCGCTAACAGCACTTGCCCCTACAATCCGTTAAGGGGCCGTCCATAAATAACGTCACACGATTTTAGACCCCCCCCTCGTCACACTGCGTACAAAAAGTCAGACCCCCCCTCAAATATGACGTCACAAAGCTCTGCCCCCCCCCCAAACCATATTTCCATTTTGAAAATAAAACATGCTTCAAATCGCTTTAAACTATTGTCATTGTAGTGATGTGGCGCTGCACTCTGATGTAGGAGAAAACATTTATTGAAAAGTCTATTTAATGAAGTAGAACGTGTTGTCTATATTTATTTAAAGTTGCGCATTTTGATGTGACGTCACATTTCTCAACCCCCCCCCCCCTCGTCACACATCGTCACAAATGTTTGACCCCCCCCCCAGGTGCGTGACGTCATTTAGGGACGGCCCCTAAGGATATACGGGGGATCTGTGTCTTTGTATTGGTATGTGTATATTTATAACTATTTGTATGTATGGGAATGCGTGTGTTTACATTGTTTTTGTATACTATATATGGGAATGTGTCATTTATGGTTATGCGTGTATATGAATCAAGTTTGTGTGTATATATGTATGGGTATGTGTGTGTGAATGGGTACATGTGCTTGCATGTGTATGGGGAACGGTGGCATAGTGGTTAGCGCTACAAACCCGGGCGACCAGAGTTTGATTCCCGCTCACGCCAGTGGCGATTACCTAAACCGGTTCTGCGCCTCCCCTAGGTCGACTCGGCCTCGAATGAGTACCTGGTGTGATGTGTAAACATTTTCACTGGGGAAACAAAGGCGGTCGGGCGTGGTGCTGGCCACCCACCCCCTTGTGCGTTGTTCCGGCCTTCATAGAAGTGCTACTCGCTAACAGCACTTTCCCCTACAGTCTGTGAAGGCTACACGGGGGATCTTTGGCTCGAGTGTGCGTGAGAGATCTAGGAGGGCGACTTTGTCTACTGCTGCACCTTCTGTACTCGGGCCGGCCACCTTCTGCTGTCATTTTAGAGATTAATTGGAGCTTACAAACATAACAATAATTAACTGTTTTATTGTAGGACTCTTTGTCAGGAAGCGGCCTGCGTTCGAGTTTTTATTTTAAAATGTTTTAAACCATTTACTGATGAGTGTTCATGATACGTGTGGGAGGAAACCGGAGCGCCCAAAGAAAACCCAGGCGCACGAGGGGGCAACGCTCGATCCCCGTACAGATGGAAAAGGATGGAAAAATAGTCGGCTTGCTGTACCGCCTTCTCCTGGCGAGCCAGGGCACGGCACCTCCACGACGCGCAGGGGAACGGAGTTTCGCAACCGCCGTGCGGTGATCCACCAACCCTCGCTGCCGCCTCCACAGTGCTGCATGACTACAGGCCTCCTGCGGAGCCACCCACACTACACAATGGCAACTTTGTCTCTCTGACTTTGTACCCAAACTCTCATCGTAATCCTCACGAATTAAGACGCCCTCAAGCGAATTGTGGCCCGGAGTACGTTTCCGATTTGAGGCTCCTGGCACGATCCCCCCGACCCTGCGCAGCGTAACGTCACTTTCCTCTCACCGCATCTTATCACCCAATTTGCATTCCACTTTGTTGCAATGCCACAGCATCGAGTCCTGTAAATGAGGAGAAACCCACGACACTGTCACGGAACGATCAGCGCAGTGCGGCCCGGGAAAACCCCACGAGATTCGAACGTGTTCAGGAATGCACTCAACAACAACAACCATCAACAGGAATGCACTCAACAACAACAACCATCAACAGTTCCCGAAGAGCTGCATCGTGGAGAAAATCGACGCCGTGCAGCGGGAGGAAGAGGCGGCACTTGTGGAGCTCTGCACAGCGAGCGTTGCACCCCACCCCCCGTTGCCAGAGGTTGGCCACGGAAGTGGCCGTCGCAGACCTACGTCTGAGGGTCGCTTTGTGCCCTGCCGAGAGCGTTGGCTGGCATGGGCGCTCCTCAATCATCACCACCCCCCCGCCCCCCTTTGTCAAATGCCCACCGCCCCCCCCCCCTCTCTTCGTATCCCCCTCTGGCCCATGGGCCTCAGTGGTGCAGCGGCTGCACGGACTTGAGCCGATTTCAGCGCCGAGCCAAATGTCACGCGATGGGACGCCTCCGCGTGGTCGCCATTGGTGCCTGAGCTCAGACACGAACTGGCTGGCGACGACACCGCCGCTGATTCTGCTGCTGTGTTGGCATTGGCAGCGGTGCACGGGCACAATTAACAACAACTGGACACGTTCACCAATGAACGACACCGCGTGCATGCATGCGTGGACTTTAAAGGAAAGCGAAGACAACCGGTGACGATTTGCGCTATGACCCTTCCTCGTGGCACTGTGTTTGAGAAGTAGGTTTAATTAGTAGTTTAATTAGTAGGTTTCGTTAATTATAGGTAGGTTTAATTGCGGGAAGCTGAATCTCAGATTGGAACCTAGTGAGAACTCAGAAGTGTCAGCTCTGTGTCGATGGACCCTGAGCCACTGGTAACCACCTCATCGCCTCCGCTGACCCCATCGCCACCGGTGACCTCATCACCACTCATTCTGCGATGGGTCCCAGCCCTCCTGTTCTCCACGTAGCGTGCACATCGCCTCGCTGCGTGGAGCAGGCAGGGGGTGCCTTGGCCTCCCCCCTGGTGGCCAGAGCTACGAGTTTGACAACCACCATGAGATTTGTTTTCAACAACAGTGTACAAGAACTTATTTAAAACGGAGCGCCACTACGGAGTTGAATGTTCGAGACCGTGAGCGTAACGATGTCATTACATGAGAGCAGCTGCGATATATAATAGCCTACGGTGTGACCGTGCAAGACAAATCAAACATTGGGGCCCCCATCTGACTGATTGCCACACACCCTGAGCTGATAATGTAGTCATTACGCCACTGGTTGTAAGACATGATAACTTCAATGCAGTTCTACAGGAACTAGTGGTTTCCTGCGCGAGGCCGAGAGCTGCTTGCGCAGAGCACGGGGTATGCGAGTTGTCGCCGTGTTTCCGCCCTGCGCTGCGATGAGTTTTTCTCGGCAACTCGGAGATTGGAGCCCCTCGACCTGTGCAGCGGGAGGCCTCGTGGAGTGCGCAACCAGTGGCGCGGCGCTCGAGTGTGCAGGTGGTGCAGCTGCTGCACCACTGGGGTCCTTGTGCCAGAGGGGGCCCAGTGGGCTACGAAGAGGGGGCGGGTGGTGGGCATTTGACAAGGGGGGGGGAGGGGGGGTGATGATTGAGGAGCGCCAATCCCAGCCAATTCCTCGATGAGTTTTTTTTATTGCTTTGCAATTGTGAGGAAACCAGAGACCCCAGAGAGCGCCCAGAGGGCAGCAGGGGGACAGCGCCTAGAATCCACGTGGACGAGTCGGGTGCCGGCGGCTGCTGCCCGTAACCCAGCGCCGTGGAGGCAACAGCGAGGGTTGGTGGCTCGCCGTACGCCGTAACGCTCTGACCCGCCCCGAAAAAGAGCTTGATAGCTCATCGGATTCCTCCAGTGTAAATAAATATTCTCATTCCGATTCTGAAGTGCTGTGAAACTCCCCTTCCTGTGGGCATCAAGGGAGGTGCCGTACCCTGGCTCACCAGGAGAAGACGGCGCAGCAAGTGTGGCGTCTACCTGTCCCTTCTGTATGGGATAGAGTGTTTCCCCCTCATATGCGTGGATATTCACCGGGTGCTCCAGTTTCCTCCCACATGTAAACACTGAGTTATTGGCCGCCAACTAATTTATACATGGAGGGCCGCAGAGCTTGGGAAATTGGCTGCCGCCTTTTGCTTGCCCGTGGTTCCTCGCGTCTCCGAGTCGTTCGCTCTCTGCGAGAGTGACGACTGTGCGGCCACACGCTACAAGTTGAGATTACTATTTATAATGATGAATCAAGAGTGGCTGTCCGGAGTGTGACCCACGCTCTCGGCAGTGTCGGTTCGGGGACTCGACTCGGTGCGTTTACATTCTGTGCCACGTGTCCCCACCCCCGCCCGCACCCTAACATCAAAAAACGAAGATCTCCCCGTGTAACCTGAACAGACTGTTGGGGCAAGTGCTGTTAGCGAGCAGCACCCGTGAAGGCCGGCACGGCACTTCCGATAATGACGATGTCGTCTTGTAGACGTGCCCACGCCGGCGACTCCTTCCGACGATCGGTCCGAGCAAACCTCGGCCCGGGGGATCCGAACTCGTCGACCCGGTGGTCCGGAGCGGGGCTGCCGCTCCCCCGCGCCGCCGAGGTTTCGGGGGAGGCGTCAGCTCGGCGCTCCGGCCCGAGCCCCCGCGTGACCCCGCTCTCCTCCGCCGTCTCTCCTCCGCCGTGTTTACCAATATCCCCCCATTCAGATGCAAATGTGGGCAGTGACGCGTCGCCCAGCTCCTTTCACTGGCCGCCCTTTCTCCCCCGAAACCGCGCAACCCGCACTTTCCCACCGAGCACCGCACGGCTCCTGCATTAATTACGTCTCATAAAGGAGCGCTCACAAGAGCCCTTCGTTTTCTCTTTACCCTTCGCCACCCCCCCTACCCCCTCCGTGCCCCCCCCCCCCACCACCATTCGACGGCCGCGGTCGCATCCCCGTGAGAACGGATTCGCAATCGCGACCCCTGGTTTAGGGAATGTTGGTGACGAGGACCATGCGTGGATTGGGCCACATGTTGTCGATTTTTTTTTTACTTTTCTTTTTTTACTTTTCTTTTTTTACTTTTGACGACACCCCCCGTGCTCACTCCCCGATGAAGCTCAGGCTCAGGTTTGAGCAGCGAAACGTCACCGTGTGCGTACTCTCCGATGGCGAATTCGCGACTGCGAAGAGCCTCCAGCCGCCGCCTGCTGAGGAGAGGAGCTTCGTCGGTTGGAATTTCGATGAAGCCGTGGGGCACGCCAAGCACCACGACCGTCCTGCCGGGCGGCGGAGGGTTCACCACGAGACTCTTGGGTCTATCGCCACGGTGTGGCCCCAACGCCCAGTGTTCTAAGTTATGGAATTGGCTCAAACACGCCAAGTGCAGGGGGGGCCCTCTGTAAGACGAGCCTTGAGACTCGGTAAAAGGCGTTTTCTTGAATAACATAACTGGCATTACAGCTCAGCCCAGAAGAAGGCCCCGTCGCCCGAGTTTATAGGCTGCCTGCGACTACGGTGGTGCTGCAGCGATAGTGCAGGCGGTGCCACTCCACTGGGACACAGCCGCGTCTGTCCCGGTGCAGTTGCACCGCCTGCACACCCAGAGGGGGCCCAGGCTGTGGGGTACAAAGAGGTGGGGGAAACTCTTGGGGAGGGGGGGCATTAAATTCCCCGCACCAGGATCCACGCCCCCCGGTCACCCTGCGCAACTCTCCTGCCGCGTCGATCCGCGCCTCTTGTTGTAGGGCAGCGTCGGCGGTGAACGTGGCTCAATGCGGGGGGGGGGGGGCAGTGCATAACCTGTTGAATAATGGACGGCATCCACGTGTGTGTGTGCTATGGGGAGCAGTAGTGCACTGGTTAGCGCGCTGCGCTACGAACCCGGCGACCTGAGTTTGATTGCCGCTCATGGCCAACACCGGTGACGATTATTTGAACTGGTCCCGGGCCTCCCCTAGGTCGACTCGGCCTCAAATGAGTACCTGGTGCGGCGTGTAAGCATTGCCACTTGGGAGACACTAACAACAGTTTGTTAAGGCTACACGGGGGATCTTTGTCTTTTGTGTGTGTTGCGCAGCGGACTCTCCCAGAATCCGCGCTCCGTCTCGCAGATCTACCTGCGCTGCGCCCAGGGCTCCGTCGACTGGCTCTACCCGCAGGGAGCCCTGCAGATCCAGCTGCCCGTGCCCCCGACGCCGCCTTCCCCAGCGGCGACGGCGCCGGCGACGCTGCCGGGCAACCCGGGTGCCGGCGAGGCGTCGCTGTGCGTGCGGGCGGCGCGAGGCTCCCGCGGCGCCAGCGTGTTCGCCGAGCAGCCCTGGGGTCTGGAGCTGCTGCTGGCAGAGGCGGAGGCCCCGGGGAGGGTGCGCTGCACGCCGCTGCCCCTGGGCCGGATCTACGTGCAGGCGGCGCCGCAGACCGACATCAGCCGCCACGTCGCACGCTTCCGCTTCGAGCTGCGCGCCGCCGGAGACACCAACGGCGTGGACGCCGGGCGCGGTGAGCAGCGGTGGAGGGTGGGGGGGTGGTGGGGGAGGGGAGTGGGGAGGGGGTGGTGGGGGGGTGGGGGAGGGGAGTGGGGAGGGGAGTGGGGGGGGTGGGGGGGTGGTGAGGGGGCCCACGTGTGTCCTGAGGAGCGGGAGAGTTGGGACGAAGGCACAACTCGTCCGAATACCGGTCCCCCCCACGCTTTACTGCCACGGTGCAGGTCGGCAGGGTCGTTGGGTCTCAGCCGTTGGGCCCAATCGCGATGACCAAAACTATTAAAACTAATCTTGAACTATTTTTATTTGACCAGGTAAGGCCCACTGAGCTACACAGCTTTTTTTCAGAAGCGGCCTGGCCACAAATGATAGCTCAACTAAGTGGCTTTTTCCTCGTGTGGACATTTATCGCAGCCAAACATTCTAAACGCGTGATGTTGTTTCTAAATGTGGAGAGACAAAAACACCTGGAGAGTAGGCAGAGAAAAATCCACGCGACCACGGGGAGAGAGACACCGCAAACTCCAAATATACAGCAGCAGGCGTCAGGGTTTAGGTCGAACCCAAGACCTCCGGTATACCAGGGGCGACGGGCACTGCCACCTCCTGGCCGCGCATCCCAAACCCTGCACTTACAACACCTGGCAAGCCTCAGTGGCCACTCAGAGAGCGAGTCACCAGGCCCCCCGCCTGCTTGGCCTTCGCCCATCCAGGGATCATGTGGACATTTATAGCAGACAAATACTTTCAACGTGTTTCTAAATGTAGAGGTAAAAACCTGAGGACCCAGAGAAAAATCCACACGACCATAAGGGGAACATGCAGACTCCAAATATACAGGCATCAGGGTTGAGATGGAACCCACGACCTCCTGTATACCAGGTGAGGTAATTAACATATCCTAGCCACCGTGATGATGATGACAGAGAGAGAGGCAAACAAATATACAGCAGGCATTGTCAGGGTCGGAATTGAACTCACGACCTCCTGTATACCAGGCAAGGTGGTTATCATCTCGCCACCGTGGTGCCCATTCCACCCGATACCATCACGTTTCGGAGGTTGAGTCGAGTGCGATTGCTACCTGGATCGGAAACTGCCGGGGAATTTCGCAGCTCTTTGTCGGCATTGGCTGCGAGGTGACCAGTGAGTGTCACCTCCTCGTATTAGCGCTCGAGTTTGTCTCCAAGTTCTCGGGTTTCCTCCCACAAAAAGCCAAACAGATATGATTATGAATTATGAACAGATGTCGCCATCGCTCAGGATCCCGCGACATATGTATGCATTTTGAACTTGTTTCGCGCCGTACTTAGCCAACCGTGCTAATTGGAGGTATGGTGCCAAAATCCGTCCTACTCCCCGCACGGGCGCCGATCTCGTCCCTCCGTCGCCCTGCCGGTCCCGTCCATGGGCCAACAAAAAGCCCCTCCAGCCGTGGTGTTTCTCCCTCCCAAGCCCCACTTACTTTCCATTAACAGCCGTGACAAAGATGTCACGGCTGTTATTACCGCCCTTTAATTGTGCCCCATCATTTTCTAATTTTGGATTTAGGTCATTCGCGCTCTGCTGCACTCAGCCCCGTGCGCCTCGCAGCCTCTGCACAAAAACGGACGCTGCTGCTCGGCTCCCGCGTTTGTGGTGAACCTCCGCCGTTTTTGAATCGTCGTTTTATCCAGGTCGGCGCGATACCGACGTGCAACATCGACCGGCTTGCCCCCGTTGCACGACGGAGAGCGCACATCCTCCAGACGTGGGATTTTTACCGAATAAATATACTCGCGCTCGGGAAGCAACGAATACATTTGGTGAGACCGCTCGTGAGCGCCAAAGCATCACCCCGGGACGGCGACGTCACCTGGCCCCGAGCGGGAATCGGCAACGCCTCTGGGTTTTCGGCCGCTCGAGTGGCCTCGATGGCAGTGCTCCACCCCTTCCCCCCCCCCACTCACGATGCCAACGGCCTCCCTCAGCCTTGCACTGCCCCAGCAAAGTTATTTCTGAAGTTATAAAGCACCCGCAAAACGAGATCGCATCACCGCGATCCTCCGATCCCTCCACCGGCCCCCAATCCAATCAACTTCAAAGATCGCAGCACTCGCTAGATTTCGATACCCTCCAAGGACTGGTCCCAGCCAACCTCGCCCCTCCCATCTCACTCCGTACACTCTCCTCTCTCTCCCCTCCCACTCTACTTCCCTCCCCTCCACGCATTATCGGCTCCAGCAACTAAGATCACACCATAAGTTGAATTGGACACGCTTTACCTCGCTGCCAGCGATACGTTCACAGCATGGCCAAGCTTTCAGTCTCGGCGCTGCCACGGTCTCGCCACGAGCCACACCGCTGCCTCCACCGCATCAACAGCAACAACAACAGCAACAACAACAGCAACAACAACAGCAACAACAACAGCAACAACAACAGCAACAACAATAGCAACAAAAACAGCAACAGAATCTCGATGCATTTGCATAGACAGCACGGCAGCACTCGGGTGGGTGGGGACGCGGCCGCAGTGTGGCTCCCGTGGCGGCTGCCCTGGCGGCTACCCTCCGCGGACACTAAACGTGTCCCGCCCGTGACGTCGCCACGTGTACGTCGTGGCGGGGGGGGCGGCGCCTCGCCTCACAGTCACGAGGGTGCACATTTCAAATCCCGTGCGAAGCGAGGGTCTCAACGACGAGAGCAATGTCGCCACGGGCTATCGCCGAGCGACGTCACCTTCTCTGACCGACGCCCGCCGTTCGCCCACCGCCGCTCGTCCTTCTGTCAGCTCGTTGGCCCACGCCAGCAGCCCGCGGCCATCACTCGCCGCAGCTCTCTCCCCCGGTACATGAACTGGTTTTTCCCACCACCAACCCCCCTTAGTCCCCTCCGCTCATCAGTAATGCCTCTAAAGCTGTCGCCGATGGCGCACGACACACGGCTCCGCTGCCTCGGAGGTGAAAAACACCGATTCAGGTCTGCCGCGATAAATCGTCGCAGTGATCCAGCACAAGTGACGGTTGCGACGTTTTGTCTCTGAAAGCCAGTGGGGGGGCGGGGGGTGAAACAGATAGAAGAAGAGGGCGCTTATTTTTCACCGCCTCCCGACGTCTCGGGTGAAACGGGCTGAGGTTATTAGTGTGTCGCTCACGAGAAGTCAAAATGTTTTGAGGACAGCACAATGGAGACCCCCGGACACCTTTCGCAGGTTCGTCACCGCACGCCCCCCCCCCCCTCCTCCGACGGCTCCTCCGGGGCCTGAGCCGGGGCCTCGCAAATAATCGGCGAGTCAAACGCGGCTCCGGCGACGGCGTTGACAGCGGAGCCGAAGCGCTCCCAGACAATCGCGGGCAATCGCCGTTTTGACTCGGATTATTATTTTTTCGCACGCACTGACACACACTGCGCTTTTACGAATGCATTCGTGAAGACCGTGTAACCCATATCTGCTAATGGGAAGTATTCGCGTGCCGGCTGTTGAATATTTCACTGCCAGCGTGGTGCACAGCATCGCCTCCAAACCGTCGCTGGGATTCCAATGTTGCTTTTGCGCTGGCACGAGAGTGGCTCTCTGAGCGAACGAAATATTGCGTCGATTAAAAAGAGAAGGGAGCGACACCCCGCCCCCCCACCTCGCGAACGCTCGCACGCCTCCGATGCAGCGATCTCTGCCCTAACTAAGGGGGAATTGTTATTTTTTTCCTGCCGTGTATTTTGTAGACGAGTGCCGGCCCTGCACGGACGCCGAGATCCTGCGGTCGGCTTGCAGCAGCGACTTTGGTGAGCGCATCCCCCCCCCGCCCGCCCTCGCCCCCCCCCGCACCACCACTCTCACGATCCGCCACGAGCGTCGCTCAAAATATTTTCTGTCCAGCACGCGATAAATTATTGTATCCTTTTATTAAAATAAAACAAAAAATCCACGTTCCTATGATGGTAAAAAGTAATGATAATGTCTTGATAGCATCGGTGTACATCGTAATGTGGCGATGATGTAATTATTTTTCTTGTGAAGTGTTATTTTATTTGTGTAGGCCATATCTTAAAACAGGCTTTTTAACCCCTTCCCATTCCGAGACGTCTGCAAGTCGCAGGACGGGGTCCCGTTCACCGCAGACAACTGTAGCGACACGACCACAGCACTCTACGATAGCTAGCGCCAAACTGTGCCACATGCCCTCCCGCACGGCTTTGTGGGAGCTTCGGTACCAATTAAGTTATTTTATTTGGTGTTAAATTGCCAAGTGGGGCAGCCACGATGGCGAGTTGTTAACTACTTCACCTGGTATACAGGAGGTCACGTGGATTTTTCTCCGGATACTCCAGTTATTCCCTCCACATTTAGAAACATGAGTTTCGAGTCAAGGAGCATTAACCATCACATTCACTCCGGTCATCCTCGCAGCACCTAACAAAGATGGTCACTGCATCGCACGCTGTTAGGTCCGCTTCTGCGGCCATCTGGAATGCCCTTCCTACCGATATTAGGGACCCACTGGAGCTATACACTTTTAAATCCAGATTGAAAACGAACTTCTTTAGAACTACTTTTTGTGTTTAGTTAGTTGTCCTTCCCCCGCACCTACTATTAGCACGGTTGGCTACGTACGGTGCGAAATAAGTTAAACATACGTACAGATTATTTGGCTGCTGCTATACATTTTCACATCATAAGCCACTCTGCTGAGCTATCATCTGTGGCTAGGTCGCTTCTAAAAAAGAGCTAAGTATGGCATCAGTGGGCCTTATTTGGTCAAATAAAGAACATCGTTTTGTTTATAATCGCAAGTCACCATCCTGCGTTCTCACCTGTGGTCTCCCTCGGTGAGGTTCTTTATTGGCCTAACCCCTGCTGTAGGGAGCGGGGGGGGGGGGGGGGGGATTTGTGGCAAGAGCCTCTTGATTGCTCCCCGAAGCGCCACTACGACCCCCTCCCCCCTCCCGACCTTTAAAGGTCACGGCGATGCGCGCCGAACGTGTGGGAAAGTGCCGGCCGCTCGTCCGCCGTCGCTCCGGGACTGGTGGGGGGAGGTGGGGGGGGAGTTCGTTCCGCTCTTTCTCTCGCGCGCTCACACGCTCCAAAACGCACGAGCAAGTGAGGAATTACACTGGACAGGCCGACAGCAACCTTGGCGCTTCAAAAAACGCGCTTCAAAAAGCGCGTTTCGAAAAACGCGCTTCGAAAAACGCGCTTCAAAAAACACGTTTCACAGGGGCCAAATTGATGCGTTTTGAGTCGAGCGCAACGGTAGGGTGGGGTGGGGGGGGTTAACCCTTTGAAAGTATTTAGCACTCGGTGGCCCGATAAGAACAAGCCGTTCAGATCGGTGAAATAATTCGAGGCACTAAAAATAACTCGGCGGTGGGGGGCCGGTATTAGAGAGAGCTTTCAACGCAGTTAAGAGTGAACGATTGCCGCGCTGTTTTCACTGCTGACAATAATTTGCCCGCGGGGGGGGGGGAGGGAGAGAACCGTCTCCCATCCCGCGCCGCCAAAACTATTCTCGGGCCCCAAACGAGAGGAGGTGATGACAGTGAGGAGTAGAAGGGGGGGGGGGGGCGTGCATTGTGGTGGATCGGGCACGGAGCCTGTTGACTCTCGGGGAGCAGGCTGTCCAAAGTGTTGGCTGCGTTCTTCCCCCCTGGGGCCCAGCACCTGGGCCTCGCCCCTCTAATTTGCTGGGGTTTTGTTTTGCTTGCTCGACATGTCATCAGTCATTTTCTGTGTTTTCTTCTTCTTTGAGATATGTATTTTTAAACTCCTTTTTAGAAAGGACCAAAAAAACTGTTTTGAACTATTATCTGTCGGGTTGAGATGTGAGTAAGAGAGCAGAGGTCACTTTTTCCAAAAATATAATTAACACCTTCAGTGGGGAGCCTCTGCGTGGGCCACACGGGAGCTGCGTTGACGATGGCAACGATGATGACGACGACGATGACGATGACACGTTGAGTAATGAACGGGGTTGTTTAGAGTTCACCACCCCCTCCCCCTAGCAGTGAATTGAATTGTCCAGATTCAGGGCCGCGGTTTGATTTGAGAATCAATTATCTGTTTAGCAGCGTAATGAACGTAGCCTCTCTCGTGGCTGTGCAAGGGTTGCACGAGCCGATTGCACGCGGCAAACGTGAACACAAAATACCCAATATTAACACGCACGTATCATGACCATAAGGATGGATTCTAAAAGATGAATGAATGCGTCATTGCGTGCCTCGTCATGTTAATGATCACGATGAAGATTAGTGATGATGATGACGAAGACGGTAGGGGGGATGATGTCATATAGGGAGGACTCGCAGCGGGACGTCACATTAACGCCGCTAAAGTCGTGGTGGTGATGGTGGTGATGGTGGTGATGGTGGTGATAGTGGTGATGGTGGTGATGGTGGTGTCGCATGGAGAGGCATAGCAGCGGCAGAGTTTATTCACAGCGCCAAGTCGTGGTTTATGCAGCCGGAGAGCTGCGGAGTGAATCTCAGAGCTGTAACGAGTCGGCAGCGGAGAGTTGTCCACTGTGAGATGGCCCCTCCTCGTGTGAAGCTGCTCACCCACATTGGCACTTGGGAGTGTCCGTGAGGCTCCGTGTTGGGTGTGTGGGCTATCCGCAGCCTCTGTGTGATCATGATGGTGATGACGAAGTTCTGATGATATTCAAGTTGTAAAAGAGTTGCTCCTCTGGCTGGAGGGGAGGGGGTCAAAGGACGAAATTCTGCCTGCAGCATCCATGTGAAGTTCACGATGATGACAAGGATTATTGAAGCTGTTAATGACAATTATTTGAACTGTTGATGGTGGCTGTCACGGCAATAGCAATGATGACGATGAGGACGATGACGACGGTGGTATTGTCCATCTCGCCGGCAGTGATCGGAGGCCACATCCTGAGCGTGCACCCGGACCGCGACGCCGACGAGGCCGTCATCGCCGTGCGGGTGGCGCGCGTTTACCGGCACCGGGGGGACGTTGACCACCGCCTCCGCCGCCTCCTCCTCCCCCCCCCCGCCGGGGATCTCGGCGTCGGCAACGCGACCGGCGCCCAGGAGCCGCCGCCGCCGCTGCTGCTGGTGCGGACCCCGCTGCGCTGCGGGGCGCGAGCCGGCCGCGGCGAGTTCCTGCTCGCCGGCTCGCTGCACTTTGGCCGGCCGCGGCTCGACTGCGCGCCGCGCCTCCCCGACTTCCGACGAGCGTACGAGCGCGCCGCCGGCGCCGGCCCCTGCGAGATCGACGTCGGCTAGGACCCGCGCCGCCGCCGCCGCCGTCGTAGCCCCCCTCCTCGCCCTCGTAATCGTCCGCCCCGCGCGTGGGCTTCGGGTTTGTTGAGCGGCCGACCGGAGCGCCTCGCCCCCTCGTCTACTGCTGGGGAGTCGCCGCCAACGAGACGCTGCCCGCCCCCGATGGACGCTGCCCGCGCGGAACCGTTGGGCGCTCGCGAGCCGCGGTGCGCGTGCCGCACATGCCGCACGACGTGGCGAGCACTCGCCGACTCGCCGTACGGAGTTTGCCATCGACGAAGTTCGCGATGGGTTTTGCGTCTCCTGTGTGTATATATCCGGGCTACGGCTCCAGCAGTAAACGTGAACGCTTCCCGCAAAGAGACAGCGCTTGTAGCGATGAAGACAGAATAACAGGATTGTGCCATTAATGGGAATGTGGAATTTTCCGCGATTGGCCAGGGACCATCGGTGGACACAAGCGAGCATCGCCCAACATCCGATTTTACTCGGAGCCTCTCGCTTTATTTTGCATTGTGTACAGTACGGTCAGCATTGGGACTGCCAATGCAACTTCCTTCGTGAACAAAAGCAACTCGCGTCTTCTTGGCATTCAATAAAAACGAGACTGCAAGCTGCTGCTACCGCCGCCGCCAATTACGATTGAGCCACATGCGATGAGCATCGTGCAAACAACTCGGGCCATGGAGAGGGCGCGCCCTGCACGACGGTTTGCGGTCATCGCCAGCTCAGCCCCGAGGTGGAAAGTAGCTCAAAGGAGAGGGGCGAATTCGTTGGAGGGCGGTGGGGGGGGGAGAGGGAGGCGGGGGGCCACCCACGGGAGTGGCTGTGGGGAGCGATGGGGTTTTTATAGCGCGCCGAGGGCTCCTAGAGAACGCGCTGTGCCCGTGCTCGCAGCTGACATTTTTGAGCGAATGGAAAAAATCGGAATCGAGCGACAGCTTTGCCGAGAAGAGCGCGGTGATTATTGTGTTTTGGCTATTTTTTTTATTTACAGGAGTGACCCGGGCTACGGCGTCTTAAAGTTTCGCAAAACCTGCTCGGCAACATAATGGAGCAATGCATAAAAAGAAAAATGCCGTGAAAGCTTCAACAGCATTAATAACTGACAAACGATAAAGGAGTTTAATGGGGGATTTGAAACATAAAACTCAATAATTGGGCCACGATTTTCAATGGTCTGTCAATCAATGTGCGTTGGTGAATGTTAAAAATGTGGTACAACTCTTGAGAATCGAGGCGGGACTTGTGTCACGAGTGCTGGTGGTGCAGACAATGACGATGATGACAACGATGATAGTAAAACGTTGAGTAATGAACGAGGTCGTAACAGTTCCCACCCCCCTCCTCCCCCCAGCAGTGAATTTAATTGCCCAGATTCAGGGTCGCGGTTTGATTCGAGAATCAATAATGTGTTTAACAGCGTAATGAACGTAGCCTTTCGAGTGACAGCAAGGGTCGCACGAGCTGATCACACGCAAAAAATATTGAATGCAAAATACCCAACATTAACAGGCACAGTTATACGCATGTATAATGACCATAAGAATCGATTTTGATCCATGAATTAATGCGTCGTTGTGTGCCTAGTCGTGATGACGATGAAGAATAGTGATGATGAAGGTGGTAGCGGTGATGATGTCGTATGTAAAGCAGGACGTTACATTAACAAGTCTTAAGAATCAAGTATCCAAATATTCAGCACAGGCAGCAGCATCTATCTTGGCTTCTACCTCAACAGCATTGTGCCTCCCAGCCTCCTCCCCCTCACCTCCTCACCACCCCTCGCCTCGCTTACTTCCTGCCCATGTCATCTTTCACCATTGTGTTTGTCTGCTGGACGTCTGTGAAAAAGAGCTTTATAGTTCATTGGATTCTTCCAGTATAAATATTCTCTGAACTCTTCCCAGCTCGATCGAAGGAAGAAAAACCTCCTTCCCGCCATCTGCCGCATATGTGTCACTGTGCCGGGCATTCGTGTCAATGATGTCGTTTGGGCATGAGCAATTACTTAACTTTTTTGCGTAGGTGTCACTTCAGGAGACACGGTGCCACTCCTCTGAGGACGGATTTCCCAATTGTCTCCCAATCCGCCGTGTCCCGATGATCACACATTTCAACTGCAATCCCTTACGAGCATGTTATTTCATTCAGAACACTGCTTGTGCGCTGGCTGCTGGATATGAGTTCGACTTGGCGCTGCGGTGGCGAGATGTTAACTACCTCGCCTGGTATACAGTAGGTTGGGGGTTCGATCCCGACCCTGACGCCTACTCAATATTTGGAGTTTGCATGTTCTCCCCGTGTTTGCGTCCATTTATCTCTGGGGTCTTCTGGTTTTTCCCTCCACATTTAGAAACATGTGTTCTATAGTATTTGCCTGCTAGAAATGTCCACGTGATAAGCCACTTCATTAGGCTATCATTTGTGGCCAGGTCGCTTCTGAAGAGCTGTATAGCTCAGCGGGCCTTACCTGGTAAAATAAAAATAGTAAAATAGTGAGTGAATCCACGAGGTCTTGTGACACATTTGTTGGTTCATTAGGGGCAGTAATTAATCCACTTGAGCCGGACCAAAGGACACGATGACAGGTCCCATAAATGTGTGTGGGTATGAGAAGTGTGCGCAAACAGGTGTACTGCATGTGCCTACTACAAAAAAAAACACATCACTGTGAAATTTCAGAGGTCATGTCACCACTGACCCAAAGAATCTGTTTGACTGTGTTTTCAGCATAATGGTCGGTACATTGCTGATGCAGGGGGCAAGTGCCAAAAGAGAGATCCAGGGCCCCCAGGGAGTTGGGCCGGGGGGGGGGCTGTCTTTTTGTCCCCAGTGAATGAGGGAGCCCCACGCGTATTGATAGACATCGCAATGTCGACGATGGTGACGCCAAGCGCGATGATGTCAAAAGGACGTTTTGTAATTCAGTATTACCTGAAAACACTGATGCCTGTGAGGGGCACTTTCTCACGTGGGAGAAGCTCACCTGGTGTGTATATATGTGTGTGTACATATGTCAGTTTGCAATTATGCTCGGGATGTTGCCACGGTGTGATGGTCAGCACACTGGACTTGCAATCCAGAGGTCGCCGGTTTGACCTCCCAAGCACGACGGTTGAAACAATGGAGCCGTTTCTTAATATCCTCTTGCCTTTGTCCACCCAGCGATGTCCATATGCACCACAGCTAGTCCATCGGCAGGTTGCATGTGCTGTAAAGTGTCGGTACTCCCAAGACGTCTGGCCAGCGTGAAAGAGTAGGCCAAATACCCCGCCAGTGGAGGCCCTTTGATGAGCAATAAAAATTGAAGGGCTGCAGATTCACCCTCAAGCTCCGTGTCACCATCCTCTGTTTTGTCTTATCCTGCACCCTGTCTTTCTTCAGCTGAAGCCAGCAAAACGCAGCTGTGCACAAGCACTCGTACGTATCGTAATCACATTCCCCAATTCACAGAGCAACAGACGTTCGGCTTGCATTTGTAAATTGACCAGTAGACTTTGGAACATGGAACGGGGTGAGCAGTTTGCAAAGCCCTGGATAAAAAAAAACGCACGTGATAAAAATGTTACTAGAAATTTTTTTGTAAATAAAAGAATGACGACGTTAATGACAACCCCACTCGCGAGCGAGACCGAGAAGAGATCCTTTCAGCATCACTCACGGGCAGGGTTCTGGCAACTGGGATCTTTTTCGTGGCCCCTGCCTGCAGGTTATGAACGTGAGAATTGAGTGACATCTGTAAATGTCTTCTGACAGAACGCGAAGGTCTTTATCAGCTGCCCATCTGACCCGTCATCATCATCTGACGTATATCCGTTAATAAGCGAACAAAATAACCACAGTTTTTAATGTTGCGCACTATCGATATCGGTGTTACGCAAGTACTGTATACATTCTTTAAAAATAAGACGTACTTGTATTTTAATATGCTTTTTTTTAACAAAGCTTCTCGTTGAAATAAAACAAACTGATTTGTAATATTTTTTTGCACATGCAGTAAAAGTGTGTGGCGTCACTGATTAAACCGTGTAGGTCTTGTCTGGTAGACTTATTTAATTTGCATGCATTACATTTAGACAAGGAGATCGTTTGTTCCTTATGGTCGTGGTCTCGAAAAACCAAACAATTGGGCCTTAAGGGAAAACCAGCCAGAGACATGTGATTCCTCCGCATCACTGGAACACGGCCTTTACACATAAATCGCCGTGCACAGTGCAACGCAAGCACGGCACATGGCACGGTGGCTGGGGGGGGAGGGAGGTGCAGGCTTGAGGGCCAGAGAGGAGGCCGAGGGGCTCGCTGCCTCCTGCCGCACGTGGTGAGCACACTGGGGCCTTCTGCCCACCCAGCAGTCTAGAAAGTGGGGGCACCTCAGGTGAATCCATCTGCAGGTGGCGCGTGGCGGTGTCGAGCTTGGGCACTCCCCGCCGATTCCAAGACATCTGGGCCAGGAGGACATCTCCCATCGAGTGGAGTCCCCCATAGCCAGCAGTGGCAAGAGCAAGCGAAACACAAACTCTCACACTGTTTTTTATTTTTACCAGGTATGGCCCACCGAGGCTATGTAGATATTTTTAAGAAGCGACCAGGCCACAAGTGATTAGCTGAATCGAAGTGGCTTATCATCATTGTCGAATTTTAGAGCAGCCAAATACTCTGAACGCGCAATGTTGACGCGACATGTGGAGGACCCGGACAAAAATCCACGCGACCACAGGGGGAGAGGACACGCAGACTTCGAATATCCAAGCATCGGGGTTGGGATCAAACCCACGACCTCCTGTATACCAGGCGAGATAGATAACATCTCGCCGAAGGGGTGCCCCAAGCTACTGCAGGGCTCCGCCTTTAGCTTCACTTACGGACCCGTTTGTTGGCCCATCACTCCATCGTGAGTGGTGCTCAATTCAACATTACATGCCAGCCCAGTGGTGATCATTCCACATTCCTATGGTGCCAACGTGCTGCGCTTTCGCCACCCGGCGCTCCGCTGGGCATGCGGGTTACATGACCCAGCCAACGCAGCCTTGCCTGCCGGAGGAGCTCACCGATGGAACTTTGTCCAGATCTTACAAGGATATGTGAGCTCCTCACACAATCCAGCCTGGTTAAACCCAGGATTGATCGTAGGCAAGCCAGCCTAAATGTTTCTAACCAGGGAAGATGTTCCATTAGGGGGGGTCCACGTTTCGCAAGCATAGAGAAGGGAGGGAATGTCTGTGGCCGAGAAGACCTGAAACTTCGTGCGGAGCGACAGACCAGGTAGCTTCCACACAGCGTTACGCAACCGATGAAAAGATAATGCCACTCAACTGATTCGGAGTGAGACATCTGCTGTCAAATCGGAGTCTGTCATGAGCACACTGCCCAGGTATGGGAAACTCTCCACACTCTCCACAATTGCCCTACTAGTTGGGAGTTGTGGGGGTGGAGTGTCTGATGGTACAAAATACCCAGGCAGGTACTTAGTTTTGGTGGGGCTGATGGTAAGTCCCCACCTCTTAGTGGCAAGCTCCAGGTTCAGAAACGCCTCCAACTCCTCCTTTGAGTGAGCAGCAATTACCAGATTATCGGCATACATAACATGGTTGAGCAATAGGGAGCCAACCATTGACCACACCTGGGCATCGATTAACCTCCCATTGTATCTCTACCAGATGGAAATTCCTCCGGTACAGCTATTGAATGCTTCGTGAACTACGTGGTCGAAATAGATGTTAAATAATGTGGGAGCCAGAGGACATCCCTGTCGCACCCAAAAGTGAACAAGGAATGGTTCCGACTCCCGGCCACGTCGTTTTACCCGGGCCCGCTCACCATCAGGAAGGTCCTTAATGATCAGGAGCAGCGGGTCAGGAACTCCGAAAGCACGAAGAGCAACCCAGAGCCCAGGCCTACTGATGGTATCATAGGCCTTGACCAGGTCAATAAAGCATAGATGTAGGTCTTTTTGGAAATCCCTACACCTCTATTGTAGCAGATAGTGCTGGACCGCCTTTTCCTAAAACCACATTGGGGCTCTGCAAGCCTCTCCTCAGTGTGCCTAGCAAGGAGATTCTAGATTTGAAGCTTTCGTGGCTGCAAGGATTCATACTCTTAGGTTTTTTCGGTAAAGTCACGTAGGTAAAAAATAAATAATAATAAATAATAGAAATCAAATAATAAATCACGACGTTTCGGAGGCAACACAAGTCTCCGTCATCAGGTGGGACCGTCACAGCTAGATTTACTGTCTCAAGTGAGACAAAATTCCAAGAGTCAAGCTCTTAAATATGTAGTGACATATGAGGGGAGGGGCTGCTGGGGGCTCTGGGACCCTAGGGAACCCAGACGCTTAAGCCCCTTGGCGCCAGGCGCTAGGTTCCCAGGCAACCCAGACGCTTAAGCCCCTTGGCGCCACCAACGGGGGGGGGGGGGGGCGCTGTGTGTGCTCTGTGGGATATCTGGGGGCGCACACAACCCCACCCCTCGTTGGGGACGAGGCATAAAAGGGCAGCTCCCTGGACGATCGAGGCCAGTTGTAGCTCAAGACCCAAGACCCAAGACCAGCCATCTGAGGACCCTGGGACGCTGTGAGGGCCAGTGGTGGGACTCTGGAACTCCCGGCTCTACGTCCTTGTGAGGGCGAGTTCCAGAGCGTAGCCAGAGTAGTGTATCTAGGCTGTGTACCTAGGCTGTGTACCTAGGCTGTAACAGAGTATCAGGACTGTTGGAGTGTTGGATTGTAATAAAGAAGTTACCTCTACAAGTGTCTCCGGAACCCATTACATTTGGAGTCAGAAGTGGCCATGGAGACAAGAAGTAAGCCACGTACCTTCAGTCCTGACGGCGATGTCGAGGAGCAAGCAGCGATGGGGCGGCCAACGCCGGCCGACAACGACGTCGCACCGCCGGCCGACAACGATGCCGCACCGCCGGCCGACAACGATGCCGCACCGCCAGCCGACGGCGACGCCGCACCGCCGGCTGAGCAGCTGTCTGCTCCGCCGACCGTCCCCTCTCCAGCGTCGGGAGCAGGGATGGAGGAGGCGCTGCTTCGCCTCACACAGCTGCTCTGCGCCACCGCCTCCCTCCTGGGCGAGATGCGGCGCTCACATGCGATGGCAGGAGGGAGAGAAGAAGAGCAGCGCTCGCCCGAGCCCGCCATCGCCGTTCCCGCCACCGGCATTCCCGCCACAAATGTGGGGGATACTTCCGGGAGTGTCGTCACTTCCGCCGGGGGAGCAATGACCGCTGGGAGCAACGTCACTTCCAGGCCCAGCGCAGTCAAACCAAACAACGCCGCGTCATCAGCGCTGCGACCTTTACTGCCGGACGACAGCTGGCTTCAACTTACCATACCGCATCATCAGCGCTGCGACCGGACAGTGAGGGCGCCATTCTTACTGTAACCGGCGCCGGGGCCGGTACATAGATCGACACGCTGGTCATCGCCTCTGCTCTGGCCAAAGGTTGGAGGTCGGGAGACCAGGCCCCTGACACTTCGTCCATTTACGCGCTCCGGGTTAATGATTTTTGTTGACATTTTCTTTGTTGTCGTCGGGGAGTCGTGATTGTTGTTGGGTAAACTGTGTGGAGCTTCGCTCGTGAGTGTTGTCAATGTGTGTGCGAAACTTTGCTTGTGATTGTTAACAATGTATGGTTTGTATGGAGCTTTGTTCGTAATTGTTAATGTATAGCTTGTGCTGTCATTGTTAACGATGTATAGACTGTATGGGGCATTTATCTTGAGATGGTGACATATTTGAGAGCCAGCACGACGAATTGTCGTGCTGGCTCTCAAATATCTTGGGGTGCAGATCCTGACCAGGATGGCTCAGTGGGTGTTGCGTGTCTAACACGAGAGTTGTGGTCCCGTCATGCTATGGCTGACGGTTTGACATGACAGCCCGGAGCCTAGTGGGCTGTGCGCTCACATCGCTCGGAGAGTGTGGTCCCGTCATGCAATGGCTGACGGCTTGACCTGACGGCCCGGAGGTTGAGACCCTCCGTGGTGCGTCTGGAGCTGTAGGCTCGCCCTGACGGCCCGGAGATTGAAACACTCCGAGGCACGTTGAAACAGTGGGCTGGAGATTCGTAGTGTTCAGGTGTAGTTGTCCCGTTACGTTGGGACTGTATCCCTCAGTTTTTAGGGTGCATGTTGTGCAGTTAGTGAACGATGGGTCATCTCAGCTCGGTCGGTACAGCTGTGTGCTGCGATGCGAGTCTTGGAGAGAGACTGGGTTAAAATTCCCCCGATATGGCTGACGCGTGCTACTCGTTGTGACGCCGCGTCGGAAAGGCGGTGGGGTGGTAACACGGAAATTCCCCCCCCCCCGATATGGCCGACGCGTGCTACTGGTTGTGACGCCGCGTCGGAAAGGCGGTAGGGTGGTAACATGGAAATTCCCCCCCCCTCCCGATATGGCCGACGTGCGTGGTTTTAGGATGGAGACGCCACGTTGGAAAAGCGGGGGGTGCAAGGGGGTGACATGTAACGTCGGTGGTGGTCCTCAGTGAGGGCTGCTGGGACGCAAGCATGGGATGCCTTGGAGATGCGGTTCGCGCGTGCGTCCACCATTTCTGGGCAGGAGCAGGCAGATTTATTTTGGTTGTGTCATGTCAATTTTATATATATATTTAAAACGTAGATACTGGAGCAGCCCTGAAGTGCGACTTCTTTGTCCAGTACATGGGTCGGCCCTGAAGTACGACTTCTCGACCCGGGACGTAGACAGACGTCCGGATTAGTGTGTGTAGAGGGATGCTAGACATGTTGGTCATCGCCTTCTCTCCACCTGACGGATGGGAGGGTGGCAGGGTGGTGTGGAACCCTGCCATCCATGCGGTGGTTGTGCATTCAACGCGTCGGAATCTGTATATTTGTTGTTGTTAATTCCCCGTTTTCTATGCGGATCCCGAGGAGGGCTAGGTGTGCCGCGGGTCGTTTGTTCACGTGTCATTGCTTCACCTTTTTGTTGATTGACGCTTGTATATAGTGTAAAGTTGTACAGGTTGGTTAGGGTATTTATGGTTGCTTTCTTGTTCTCTTTTCTTTTCCTGTTGAGGCTCGCGTATTTTTTTTCTTCTCTCCCTTTCGTTAATTTAAACTTTCTAATTATTGACAGCCGGGACGGCTGGAGGCTACATAGAGGAGGGTAATGTAGTGGCATAAGAGGGGAGGGTCTGCTGGGGGCTCTGAGACCCTAGGCAACCCAGACGCTTAAGCCCCTTGGTGCCAGGCGCTAGGTTCCCAGGCAACCCAGACGCTTAAGCCCCTTGGCGCCAGGCGCTAGGTTCCCAGGCAACCCAGACGCTTAAGCCCCTTGGCGCCACCAACGGGGGGGGGCTGTGTGTGCTCTGTGGGATATCTGGGGGCGCACACAACCCCACCCCTCGTTGGGGACGAGGCATAAAAGGTCAGCTCCCTGGACGATCGAGGCCAGTTGTAGCTCAAGACCCAAGACCCAAGACCAGCCATCTGAGGACCCTGGGACGCTGTGAGGGCCAGTGGTGGGACTCTGGAACTCCCGGCTCTACGTCCTTGTGAGGGCGAGTTCCAGAGCGTAACCAGAATAGTATATCTAGGCTGGGTACCTAGGCTGTGTACCTAGGCTGTAACAGAGTATCAGGACTGTTGGAGTGTTGGATTGTAATAAAGAAGTTACCTCTACAAGTGTCTCCGTAACCCATTACATTTGGAGTCAGAAGTGGCCATGGAGACAAGAAGTAAGCCACGTACCTTCAGTCCTGACGGCGATGTCGAGGAGCAAGCAGCGATGGGGCGGCCAACGCCGGCCGACAACGACGTCGCACCGCCGGCCGACAACGATGCCGCACCGCCGGCCGACAACGACGCCGCACCGCCAGCCGACGGCGACGCCGCACCGCCAGCTGAGCAGCTGTCTGCTCCGCCGACCGTCCCCTCTCCAGCGTCAGGAGCAGGGATGGAGGAGGCGCTGCTTCGCCTCACACAGCTGCTCTGCGCCACCGCCTCCCTCCTGGGCGAGATGCGGCGCTCACATGCGATTGCGGGAGGGAGAGAAGAAGAGCAGCGCTCGCCCGAGCCCGCCATCGCCGTTCCCGCCACCGGCATTCCCGCCACAAATGTGGGGGATACTTCCGGGTGTGTCGTCACTTCCGCCGGGGGAGCAATGACCGCTGGGAGCAACGTCACTTCCAGGCCCAGCGCGGTCAAACCAAACAACGCCGCGTCATCAGCGCTGCGACCTTCACTGCCGGACGACAGCTGGCTTCAACTTACCATAACGCGTCATCAGCGCTGCGACCGGACAGTGAGGGCGCCATTCTTACTGTAACCGGCGCCGGGGCCGGTACATCGATCGACACGCTGGTCATCGCCTCTGCTCTGGCCAAAGGTTGGAGGTCGGGAGACCAGGCCCCTGACACTTCGTCCATTTACGCGCTCCGGGTTAATGATTTTTGTTGACATTTTCTTTGTTGTCGTCGGGGAGTCGTGATTGTTGTTGGGTAAACTGTGTGGAGCTTCGCTCGTGAGTGTTGTCAATGTGTGTGCGAAACTTTGCTTGTGATTGTTAACAATGTATGGTTTGTATGGAGCTTTGTTCGTAATTGTTAATGTATAGCTTGTGCTGTCATTGTTAACGATGTATAGACTGTATGGGGCATTTATCTTGAGATGGTGACATGCTGCCAAGGATTTGGAATTGTCGTGCTGGCTCTAAAATATCTTGGGGTGCAGATCCTGACCAGGATGGCTCAGTGGGTGTTGCGTGTCTAACACGAGAGTTGTGGTCCCGTCATGCTATGGCTGACGGTTTGACCTGACAGCCCGGAGCCTAGTGGGCTGTGCGCTCACACCGCTCGGAGAGTGTGGTCCCGTCATGCAATGGCTGACGGCTTGACCTGACGGCCCGGAGGTTGAGACCCTCCGTGGTGCGTCTGGAGCTGTAGGCTCGCCCTGACGGCCCGGAGATTGAAACACTCCGAGGCGCGTTGAAACAGTGGGCTGGAGATTCGTAGTGTTCAGGTGTAGTTGTCCCGTTACGTTGGGACTGTATCCCTCAGTTGTTAGGGTGCATGTTGTGCAGTTAGTGAACGATGGGTCATCTCAGCTCGGTCGGTACAGCTGTGTGCTGCGATGCGAGTCTTGGAGAGAGACTGGGTTAAAATTCCCCCGATATGGCTGACGCGTGCTACTCGTTGTGACACCGCGTCGGAAAGGCGGTGGGGTGGTAACACGGAAATTCCCCCCCCCCCCGATATGGCCGACGCGTGCTACTGGTTGTGACGCCGCGTCGGAAAGGCGGTAGGGTGGTAACATGGAAATTCCCCCCCCCCTCCCGATATGGCCGACGTGCGCGGTTTTAGGATGGAGACGCCACGTTGGAAAAGCGGGGGGTGCAAGGGGGTGACATGTAACATCGGTGGTGGTCCTCAGTGAGGGTTGCTGGGACGCAAGCATGGGATGCCTTGGAGATGCGGTTCGCGCGTGCGTCCACCATTTCTGGGCAGGAGCAGGCAGATTTATTTTGGTTGTGTCATGTCAATTTTATATATATATTTTAAAACGTAGATACTGGAGCAGCCCTGAAGTGCGACTTCTTTGTCCAGTACATGGGTCGGCCCTGAAGTACGACTTCTCGACCCGGGACGTAGACGGACGTCCGGATTAGTGTGTGTAGAGGGATGCTAGACATGTTGGTCTTCGCCTTCTCTCCACCTGACGGATGGGAGGGTGGCAGGGTGGTGTGGAACCCTGCCATCCATGCGGTGGTTGTGCATTCAACGCGTCGGAATCTGTATATTTGTTGTTGTTAATTCCCCGTTTTCTATGCGGATCCCGAGGAGGGCTAGGTGTGCCGCGGGTCGTTTGTTAACGTGCCACTGCTTCACCTTTTTGTTGATTGACACTTGTATATAGTGTAAAGTTGTACAGGTTGGTTAGGGTATTTATGGTTGCTTTCTTGTTCTCTTTTCATTTCCTGTTGAGGCTCGCGTATTTTTTTTCTTCTCTCCCTTTCGTTAATTTAAACTTTCTAATTATTGACAGCCGGGACGGCTGGAGGCTACATAGAGGAGGGTAATGTAGTGACATAAGAGGGGAGGGTCTGCTGGGGGCTCTGAGACCCTAGGCAACCCAGACGCTTAAGCCCCTTGGCGCCAGGCACTAGGTTCCCAGGCAACCCAGACGCTTAAGCCCCTTGGCGCCAGGCGCTAGGTTCCCAGGCAACCCAGACGCTTAAGCCCCTTGGCGCCACCAACGGGGGGGGCTGTGTGTGCTCTGTGGGATATCTGGGGGCGCACACAACCCCACCCCTCGTTGGGGACGAGGCGTAAAAGGTCAGCTCCCTGGACGATCGAGGCCAGTTGTAGCTCAAGACCCAAGACCCAAGACCAGCCATCTGAGGACCCTGAGACGCTGTGAGGGCCAGTGGTGGGACTCTGGAACTCCCGGCTCTACGTCCTTGTGAGGGCGAGTTCCAGAGCGTAGCCAGAATAGTGTATCTAGGCTGTGTATCTAGGCTGTGTACCTAGGCTGTAACAGAGTATCAGGACTGTTGGAGTGTTGGATTGTAATAAAGAAGTTACCTCTACAAGTGTCTCCGGAACCCATTACAAATACAAGTTTAAGGGGGTTATCTGAATGTGGAAGCCAATGAGTGGAACGTGTTGGGGGGGAGGGGGGCAGGGCTAAAAGAGAACATTAAGTGCAACTTGTTGATGTTTTTCCCGATATTGGTTGGCAATCCAAATACAAAAAAGGCGAGGAGAGTGCTGTTAAACGCTGGGGATGTCAACACTTGGTATGTCCTCACCGAACTCTAAACAGATCTTATTTAAAGCTAGCCTATCACTAATCTCGGAGAGAATAAGGTTACTCCGATCTGAACTCGATAAATTAGACAAGACTCTCTTACAAACACATTTAATGTTAACACAAAAAATGTCACCTTCCGATTGGAACCACGTTGATTACATGACTTCTGCTTTTGCTGACTCAATGTCAGCCAAATGCAAAGCTAACCTGATTTCTAAATTCAACCTCCTATCTAAGAAGAAACCAGAGCCACACATCACAAAGCTGGATGTTAACAAGACCGTGATTAATCAGAGTAACATCCCAATTTCTGACAATCTAAAAACGGTACTGGCCAAAGGACTAAATTTCGCCGTCACCCCTAAATATATACCAGTAGAGGATATGATTTCTCAGATTGATGTAGCCCTCAGAGGCATAGGACACATCCATGCGGATGTAGCAAGAGCTGAAATAGCTACTATTCTTAAGAATGCTAAGAAACCCACTAGTAACATCAGCAAAAACGAACGCTCTGAACTCGCGGACCTAAAAAAGAGAGATGATATAGTCATCCTCTCGGCAGACAAGGGCAATGCCACGGTCATCATGGATAAAGATTCATACAACAACAAAATCCTGGACCTTCTTAATGATGGGAGTTACTCCAAAATTAAAAACGATCCCACTAAAAACCTAACGACAAAAACCAACAGTATCATCACGAGTTCGACTTCCCTAATCGAACCAAACAAACGTCCCTCTCTAAAACCATCGGCGGCTAGACCTCACAGACTCTATGGTCTTCCCAAAATCCATAAAGAAGGCACCCCGCTACGACCCATCGTGTCGACGATAAACTCTCCTACGTACAAACTAGCCCGTTTTCTATCAGATACTCTGCTCCCCTTCACAGGTGTAGTAAGTATATGGGAGGCTTGACGACAGGATCGGAGGCACACTTGTTAATTACAACAACACAGTAATTACAGGTCACTTGGCTACAGGGATTCACGACAGCTAAGCCCTCTAACCTATACCAATTCCTCCACTACGGGGCTAGGGGAGGCTATCTGTCCCAGTCTGGTTAAGCTGGGATCCCGGCACCCTGAGTCACCAGACCAGCTTCGTCTGGGCTCTCGGGGCCACGCCACCGGCTTGCCCTGGTCGGCCCTTATAAGGACAGCGAGCCAGGGGAGCTCTGGGGCCTATTCTAGCAGGTCTTCCGTCTTCTCTGGTTAAAGCTGAGTCCCGACCTCGAGCCCTCGAGCTCATCACCTTTTATAGGACTCGCCC
>NC_083781.1:1286628-1344801 GCF_015708825.2 Lethenteron reissneri | reverse complement strand
CGCCTCTGTGTTTGGGAGCAGGTCTGTGCGCCGCGTAGGCACCCCCCCTCCCGCTTCAGAATCGGAATTGGGATATTTATTTACATGGCAGGAATCCGATGAGAGCTATAAAGCTCTTTTTTCCAGATGTCCAGTAGGGGCAGGTCAGATTGTTACAGCAACAAAACAATACGCAAACACGATCGGAGTGCAAAGCATAGGAAAGTTAAACGCATCACTGACAAAACTACAAATATTTTTTATCTTACTGAGCTATTAGCCTTTTTATCAGAAGCGACCTGGCCACAAATGATAGCTCAACAAAATGGCCATTTATAGCAGAAAAACTATCTAAATAATCACCCCTTTGTTAACCCACTCATGGGAGAATTAAACACCTGTTACCTCCACTTGTTATATCGCATAATTAACACTTTGGTGACTTGAAAATCGATTTCAGAAATAAGTGGTGTGTTTGTATTATACAGCGTGTTTATCGGAACGTGTGAACGCCCCTATCGGCGGATGTTACAAAATGAGAAGTCAATTTCTCGTCAGACGCTTAGAGTAGCCTTAGCCAATCCGAGAAATGTTACAGCACAGACCACCAAATGACTGATGAACCGTGGAGGCCTGCAGGATTGGTGAATCTTGTAGTTATTACTTGACAGTAAAGCAAGTCAATTGTGTTCACCCTTGCATTGGCCCGTGTCCTCGTCACGTTGGTTTACGCGTTTGTATCTTGTGTTCGCAGGATGTTCTGGTTCTGGCCCCTGTCCTGGCTGTGGGAGAAGCTCTCCATGAGTCTGCAGGTGCGGCACCGCCTCGCACACCTGCGGGAGGTCTTCAGCACCGAGAGGGCCGACACTCACGTCTCCTTCATGAGGTGAAGCTCGGGACGGGGTGGAACTCCTGAGCGCAGCGTGGCGCCAGCTTCGTCGCAGTTCTTCCTCGCGCTGCAGCTCCTGTTGCCGTGCAGCACGGGCGTCTCTCGTTTGCTCTGTTTTGCGTTTGTTGTTCGAATCGCCCCCACATTATCATGAGCCATGGTCAATCCACTGTTGGATGAAGGCCTCTCCCAGGCGTCACCATCTCACCGTCTTGTGATGTAATCAGCCATCCAGTACCCGCAACTGATCTCACTGCTCCATCTCTGCTGCGGTGGATGTATTCTCGGGGCACGTTCCCTCCTTCGGTTGCCACTCCCCACCGGTAGTCTCGACCATCGGCCATCGTCCCTTCATCGCAACGCGCCCTGCTCAAGCCCACTTCTCTAGGAGGCCGTACGGAGTCTCTACCTTTCGTATGTCCACTGATCCATGCATTCCTGCTTCTCAGTGCAATTCTATCCTCGCCTCACTTCATTGAGGTCCTTCATCGATGCCCCATTGCTTGCCATTAGTAGTGTTATATAATAAAATGATCATCTTATATGAATGTCCTATATAATATGCTAACAGATGCCATCGTGAAATCATGTTTTTATGTGGCGCTTAATGGATTATAAATGATCCCTCTCTGAGCTATTGAAATCCTCAAATCTAATACATAATCGAGCGCAGATGTACATTCTCATGATGTTTTGATAGTCGCTAGAAAGCTGAAATTAGCACAAATGTAATCAAATTTATTCCTCTAACTGGACAAATTATGAATGCTTTGTCAATGGTGATCTATTTAACTGGTTAGGCTGTTGCAGGTTTATTTATTGTGGCATTGCCCTGCCCTGCGACTCATGATCGGGTGCGCAGTGGGTACCCCGTCGTATGTGACCACCGCATGGACAATCGGAGCCGCGAGTGATCCCGCGCCAGGGACGCGCCCCCTCGTCCCCGGTGGAAAATCGCTGCGATGCGCCGTTGACCTCGTGGGATAAATTGTCCACGTTGGGTTCGGGGATGCTTGCCGCCCCAATGCGAACAGAAAAGCCAACGTGCTGTGCTCCCTGCTGATCGACACTGCGCTGGGCCTGTTCATCGTGTCCCTGCTGTACCGGGAGGACCGCATTTCACTCATCGCCGATGCCCTTCTGCCCCTTGCGGAGGTGAGGCTTCCCGTCAGCCGCTCGGGTGACAACGACCCCGTGGGCCGGCCCGGCCCTCACGTGCGTGACACGCATTAAACGTGTTTATTTTCTTCCGTTGCCGCTGTTGTAAGAGCCCTGTTTAAAACGGGGGGGGGGGGGGTCTCTTCAATATCTATGTAATATTTAATACTAATTTCGTAGACCTTTCATGATCCATTCCTGCGTGAATGCCTCCCCCTCTATTTATCTGTCATGGGAGTTGTTTTACCTCACTTCACCACACGGGTGAGTGCAAGTTTGGTGATATGGGGCAGTAGGGGGGTTGGTGGACACAGAACTGGTTCGTGTGTCACTTGCCACTCGTGTTGGCCGTGACTGGAAATTCAATTCGGGTCACCAGGCTCACAGGGCAGTGCATTAACTGCTGCACTACTGCTCCACCTCAAAACGTTAGCCTTCAATTCAAGAATGATATGTTGCTTATAAATAAAATGGCAAATACCTCACACTCCTAAAGGTGTAACATTTGGGATTTGGCCAAAGGAATGAACTGCATGGTAAATTAGTTCTGCTCTGTGCTCTTGCTGAATAAGTTCTCAATGTATTTACCACATTTTAAATTCCTGCTACACCTCAAGGGAAGTATCGAAAACATTAAGAAAACATTGAATTTGTTTTATGTCCTTAAGTGTGTTGTTTTCTTTCGTTTGAGCAGTTTGGCAGTAAATATTAGTTCACAGGAAATGTAAAAAACTTTTAATACAAAAAGGCGGCAACCTTTGCCCAGAATGTTGCGTCGGAGCTACGCAGCCTACTGCAGTGGCTCATGGGAGTTCCTGCTGGCCTCAAGTTGAACAACGCACTCGACCAAACGCTCGGAAGATTCTTCCTCTACCACATCCACCTCTGGCTCAGTGAGTGGCAGCACACACGTAGACTCTGGGCCCCACCACGACAATGTAGAATTAACATTAATGAATAGAGACGTCGCTGTAAACACTGAGAACAGAAGGCGTTGTGCCGAGTGTGTGCACGCCGGGTGTGAATTGCCCCCTCTCACACTCTTGATTATTCTACGGCATTCCCTCGTCATTCACGAACTCGCAATCCGCGATTTTGGCTATCCGCGAATCGCATCTGGAATTCTACACGACTGCATTGAGAGATAAAGTGACGAGATAAAGTGATGAGAGAGAATGCGATGCGTGAAAGTGGTAATGCGCAAACATAATTTAATTAATTTATTTTAAAAAATGTATACTTTAATATTTATTTGTATTTACTTAGACCAGAGGACGCCTTTTGGCATCTCACAGCGTTTGAGACGAGGCTCGAAAGAAAGCTGTCTCTGGTGTGGACCAATCAGTTTCAAAGACAATGCATCTATTATCAGAGTGTGTTTTTGTTTGCATTCCGACCACAAGTATTGTGGTTAATGCAGACATGATTCATTGTGAAAGGTTTCAGTTTGGTGTTCTAACATCTTAACACCTGTTTGTTGCCAGAAAAAAGGGGGAAAACCTATTCTCATATTTTGGTACTGGCAAAGGGGAGGTCCCATGATGATTTAAAAGCGTATTTATTTAAGGTAATTCATTAAAAAGATAGGTTTGCGTAGGCGAGTATCATTACCTGCAATATGTGCTATTCACGAGCATCTCCGGAACGTGTCCCTCGCGAATAACGAGCTAATGTACAATTAGGTCAAATTGTCATTGGCTAAAACCTCTGGGTTTCTTCTATGATGCACCTTCCGTGCCGCTCACAGGTGTGGAGCAGCTACTCTGACCCCCTCCCCACCCTCTAAGCCACCCCCGTCACACACAACTTCCACTTCCCATGCCTTCCGGCTCTACACACCATACGTTATTAACTTGTAATGCTTGCTGGAGAGTTACAGACAGTCCCATCGGCTTTCTCAGCGGCGTTCAGTGGTTCCTGCTAGACACTCTTGAGCCGCACCCTGCACGGACGTGTCGTTGGGCGGCGCGCGTGCGCAGGCTACCTGTCAGTGCTGGCGCCGCTGGTGCGGCCTGTGCTGTGGCACGCTGGGCTCTCTGCCTGCCTGGGCGCCTCCATCCTGCTCTCCGTGGCGTCTGACATTCTCTCGCTGCTCACCTTCCACATCTACTGCTTCTACGTCTACGCCGCCAGGTGTTCTAACCGCACGCGGCCTGCGCGGCTACGTAGCCGCCTCGTCCGACTGACCGTCTTGTCCGTCATCTGCCTGTCCGCCCGTCTGCATGTCTCGCTGTCCCCTGCCTGCCTGTTTACAGTCGGTCAATGCGCTCGGACAGATAGGGGTCTGTTGTATTGATACTTAATGACCCGTATGTATGTGGCCTCGTTCCTTGTATCATTGGCAGTAGTAAGGGAGCACTTGGCACTTTGATGAATGATGTGCCTGTTCACAGGTTTAACAGATTGTGGTTATTGGTAGTGTTACACCGATGCTGTTACTAACGTCATGAGTATGGCGACGAGGTAACGTCACACTCGAGGAGTCTGTACCCACAGATCTTTGCTTTCCAATCACAAGAAATGTTTGAGTTAAACAGATGCTTTTTTATCACCTGTTCTCATACGAAAAAATAAGTATTGTCCACAACTATTAACACGGTACCAAGGTTAGGAATTGAAAGCGCACGACTAGCTGGGATACATTCTGTGCCCGTAAATTCTCTCAACGTGGCCTCGTTCCATCGGCAGCAAGCAGTATAATCCGACCCGAGATTGGTCTATTTAGACGTCTTCACACTTATGGCTCATTAACCAAAAGTTCTTACTCGGTTGGGCAATAAACCGGACATCAAGCAAATGGGGTTCCCCTTCCCTAAAGCCGTGTGTGACCTGACCAGGAGATGGTGGGAAACAGTCTTAATGGAGAGACCGGTTTGGTGATTTCTCTCTAGAAATACCTATTGGTGGATGGCAAGATTATGTTTTAAGTGACATCATGATACTGTTGATTTATTGGAAGATACTTTGATAATCATCATTATCCTACCACTACTATTGATATGTGAAATGCTCTGTTTGTAAAGCCCCTCTTTTTTAGAGAGTAACTTTTCTGTGCACACGCCCATGGTGCTGAGATGTACGTTGAACTTCTTTTGCACCGTACGTAGCCGTCCGTGCCACAAGGGTTTGCGGTCATAATCGTTTGAGGGACATTGTTTTGCGTCGTCTGCATGTGTCGGTCTCCAGGCTTTACAAGCTCATGGTGTACGGCCTCACCTCCCTCTGGAGGCTGTTCCGAGGCAAGAAGTGGAACGTGTTGCGACGCCGCGTCGACTCGTGCTCCTATGACGTCGATCAGGTCGGGCTCGGCCAGGGGACAACGTCCGTCTGTCCGTTTTTACTTCGTGTGCCGCATTCATTGCTTTCCTGTAGAATTACACCAGCCTTGCGGATCCGCACTCTGTTGCCACAATCTGGGGATTATGTTAACCCTTCTGCCATTCGTACGTGTACGCCACCAAAACGAAACCGGAAAAAATACTAAAATAAAATAACTTTATTGGTACCGATCCTCCCACAAGGCCATGCGGGAGGGAGTGTGGCACGGTTTGGCGCCAGCTATCATAGAGTGCGGTCGTGTCGCTACGGTTCTCTGCGGTGAGCACAGTACATTGTACAAAACAACGGCGCTGCTACGCCTCTAAATAAAATTAACTCTGAGCCGCTCGCGCGTTCCGAGATTCAACGGTGAACGGTGCCCCACCCTGCAACTTGCAAACATCTCCGAACGTGCAAGGGTTAATTTGTCCCAAGTCGCTGTATTTGGTGTAATCGTCCTGGGTGGGGCTGTGGTGTGGGCAACTTGCCTGCCAATCAGAAGAATGTGGGTTCACATCCAAGTCTGAGATCAATGTGACCCATACACTAGGGGAGTTAAAATGAGTGCTACTTTGCAGGATTGGTTACTCTATTGAGAATCCTGCCCCCAACCGCGTGAATGTAGACTACCAGTAATTTAATATCCCTACGCAAGTGAATTTCAATTGAAAAGATGTTTGTATACTTTTAACCTATGGACATAACAGTAATGTGCCCATATGTCTAGTGTGGGTGCCACGGTGGCGAGATGTTAACTGCCTCGCCTGGTATACAGGAGGTCTTGGGTTCTATCCTGACCCTGACTCCTGTATATTTGGAGTTTGCGGGTCTCTCTCCCCGTGGTTGCATGGATTTTTCTCCGGGTCCTCTGGTTTTTCCCTCCACATTTTAGAATCAACATCACGCATTTTAAGTATTTGGCCACTATGTCCTCGTGATGATAAGCCACTTTGTTGAGCTATCATTTGTGATAGCCAGGTCACGTCTGAAAAAGAGCTATATGATAAAATAAATTGTTTCGTTTATATTAATAGAGCACATGCCAGAAAGACAGACTTCTCACACTTTTCTGTCCGTGCAGCTCTTCCTGGGTACCCTGCTCTTCACAATCCTCCTGTTCCTGCTGCCCACGGTGGCGCTTTATTACCTCGTCTTCTCGCTGGTGAGGCCCCTCTCCCTCTTCGCGTGTGCACCCTTCTGGCCGTGCAGGGCGAGCAGTTGAGGGTGTGGCCAGGGCTGGCTGCCGAGTGCCCTCGGGTTCAATTCTCGCCGCTCGATCTGCAGTTGTAATTGTCCACTGCGGCTGGTTTGGGCTTTTCCTGACTCGGATATCTGCCTTT
Source organism: Lethenteron reissneri (assembly GCF_015708825.2). Lineage (NCBI taxonomy): Eukaryota > Metazoa > Chordata > Hyperoartia > Petromyzontiformes > Petromyzontidae > Lethenteron > Lethenteron reissneri. The sequence continues at coordinate 1,338,117 of NC_083781.1, read as the reverse complement.
GCTCACCTAGTGCGCTCATGATAACCAAATGGTCACACTCGTGGTCTCATTAATGCATAGTACATTTTTGTAAGGTGTGTACTTTGGAATTTTAATTTATAGTACACAGTGAGCGGTGACGAAGTGCTTTGTGCACAGTGCTTTAAACCCATGAACCTGAGCTCGATTCCCAAACGTGGCTAACATCAGTTCGAGTGTGTCTGAACTGGTTCTGGGCTCCCCCCACCCCTCGCCAATATAGACTAACCAGTACGGTGAAGTATGGTCATATAACCCTCGTGACCCACGTGGAATGGTGAGGTCTTCATCCAGCAGTAGATTGACAAGGGGCTGTGAATTATTATGATTAACATTAATCTGCGTGTGTTTCCCCGCAACTCAAACGTTTGTGTTTTCTTTCATTCTTTCTGTCACCACTATCGCTATTTTTCTACACCCTTCTTACCCTGCTTGCTCTTTCTCGGTGCCCTTCCGTGCCTTCTCCCCGCCTTCCTCCATCTCAATTTGCCTCCCTCGCGCTCCATCCTTCCTATCCCACCTCTCTTCCTCCGTCTCTTTCCTCCACCCCGCCCTGTGCACACGTGGCAGCTGCGTCTGGCGGTGGTGTTAGCCCAGGGCGCCCTGCACCAGCTGGTGGAGCTCATCAATTCGGTCCCCACCTTCGCGCTGGGACTCCGAATCTGCCGGGGCTACCGCTTGGCAGGTACGCGTCTCGCTGGTGAACGACCGACAGCGCCTCGTGTGGTTATTTCACGCTAGACAGCGCCAGAGTGTCCTACCGGCAGGGTAAACCCCCTTCTCTCGACTACACTCGTGCGTAAAATTGCAGAGTTATTGAACGAGTGACCTGAAGCCTTGTTAGGCCTTGCCCTCTACAACTCGGTCAAGTTTTACCAATACAAACTCGGCCACTATGCTTGTCCATCGGCAATCATCCCTTACTGCAACGTGTCCTGCTCAAGCCCATTTGCTTTTCTTCACAGTTTTAATACCAGTCGCACCAATACTATTCCCAAGACAAATGATAATAATATGAACGTGAATAAACTGAAATGGTTATGGCCACAAATCATCACGAATATTAAGTGGGGAGAATCATTACAGTCCTACTTGCGACCACAGTTACTGAGTTGTGATCCTGACCAAAAAAATCTGTGTTGTATGTATGTTGACCTTCTTTCGCACTGTAGGTAGCCAACCGCACTAATCGGAGGTGCGGTGGAAGGACAACAAACTAAACGCAAAAATCTGTTAGAAAGAAATTCGTTTTCAATCTCGATGATTTAAAAGTGCATAGCTCCGAGTGGTTTCATAATATTGGAAGGAAGAGCGTTCCAGACGGGCGCAGAAGCTCATCTGTGTTGACCTTATCCTTGCGTAGCTGCTTACTGATGGCAATGCGTAATTAGGTTTGGAATCGGTGTCCCTAGGTGTGTCCTATGCTATTGGCTTATCGAGTCGTTTTTTTTAAATTAGCTTTCATTTCGCTTCATGCATACTTCAAAGAGGTTATACTGGGTATTTAAATGTAATTTGCCTTTAATAAATTGTACACCAAGATGTTTTACAGATGGACAATACGAGATGTATTGGGTGGCTTAAGCGCTCATAATTCCTCTGTCGCAGCATTGTGGACGGTTAAGCTCAGATCCTGGATTTGAATGCAGGCTTTCACCCGTGATGAAACTGTGCTGTCAAGTGTGGCAAGTTGAGGGCCTTGGCCTGATCAACAATGACTGCACAAGTAAATAGTATGACTGGCGTCACTTCTACAACGTTCAGAATTTATTGCGTTGAATACTCTCATGAACAGGGTGGCGCCCCCTGGTGTGCTTGAGAGAAATTGGGCGACTGGGAGAAATTTCCCTGACATCGTCTTCCGTCGTCATTTAAAGACACAACAACGTTGTTACGCTGCCCTCAAACTAAACTCTTAACTATTTTTTATTTCGCCAGGTAAGGCCCACTGAGCTACCTCGCTCCTTTTCAGAAACGACCTGGCTATCACAAATGATAGCTCAACGAAGTGGCTTATGGAGTGAAAATTTATAGCAACCAAATACTATAAACGCATGTTGATTTTAAATGTGGACAGAAAAACCGGAGGATCTGGAGAAAAATCCACGCATCCACGGGGAGAACATGCAAATTCCAAATATATAGGCATCAGGGTTGGGATCAAACCCTACGACCTACTGTATACCAGACGAAGCAGTTAACATCTCGCCTCCGTGGCGCCCACACTAGAGAGATCTGCATGGAAATCTCTTCATTTTGCAACACGACAGGGCTAGCACAGCTGGGAGTATATGGGAATAAACAGTCATTGGGAGAAATAGCTAAACAGCTCTAATAAAAAAAAGTGGAATTAACAGTGTGATGTATCTGTGTGCATATTGCATACACAAGTTATAGCAATCGTATTGAATGTTGTGAAAAGTGGCCACGTCTCTCAATGGGGTGATGTTCGATGGTCAAGACTAATGACAGAGTGGCAGCCGAAGGAGTGAGCGCACGCGTGTAGATGGAGCGATGACACCAGCTCACGTGCAGGAGCTATATGGATTGTCGCATCTTAGGACCGTGCGTAGCCAACCGTGCTAATCGTAGGCGTGTCGCGATGGTCTTAATCGAGCAGTGAATGGATAATGAGTGATGATATGAACAGGATACGAGGCCTATAACGATTCAGCCATCTTGCAATTTGATGATTTGTCACGATTTAGGGTTGTGAATTGATTCAATAAACTTTTATATGTTTTTAAATTGGTGGTTAATGTAGCGCCTCTAGTGCCAGCAGGAGTCACATGGACCCATTATAACATTATCGCAGGCATGAATAGATGCACACATATCGTGAGCGTGAGAATGCATTTTGTTCACTGAATCAATGCATTATGGCACCAATGCAGAATGCATGTGCGCATTACCACGGCGCAGTCGACTGTGGCAAGGAAACACAAAATATGCCCTGTGGCCAGAAGAGGCCAGAAGAGTTTAAAAACAGCCGGGAGATGTGCGCTGCCTGGACAAGTAGCCTGCATCTCCGAGCCGAGCTCTGGATTGAGCAAGATAATGCACCGACTCTGTTGAATCCGTCGCATGCTTCAGAACTGAGCGATTGACCATTGAAATATTTTACAAGTAAGACTTGGGGTGGTGAAGCATTTTAATTGCCATTCCTTTTCATGCAATGATTGCCACCTTATGCAAAAGCAGGCTGGAGTAGTTATTGGCTAGAGCAGACAGGCTGAGCAATAAAATATATTAACCAAATACTTTTGGCTTTCATCAGACGGTATCACGATGGAGGTTCTGGAACAGAACTCGAGCAGGATTCTGCATCTGGACATGCAGGTAAACTGGGTCACGCGTCTTTTCTTTCATGGTTATACCATTTGAATGTGTCTTCCAAAATGTTTACACATTTTTTGCACGCTTTGGTTACACCCCTATGAGGCACAGATCGAATCCCTTTCAGTTAGGAAAGCAACGATCCCCTCCGTACTTTACAAAAAGTCCCGGCCGTGTTTTTGGCAACACTGAATGGTTGTTGTGTTTTTTTTCCTCCTCTATGTGGTAAATGACTCTTAACCACACCTCAAAGTGGGCACTCTGAAACACAGGGTTGGAATTCATCTCGTCTCTGCAGTGTGTGCGTAAGCACCACACACCCACCCCACTAAGCCTGTACAGTGCGGGAGGTGGGGGGTGACTCCATCTTTAAATTGAGGTTAATTCTTATGTTCTTTAGATTATTGCAGATCGTAGTAGTGGCTGTCTGGTTCATTTTGTTGATTTCTCTAACTGCACTGGATTAGCTCAGTGGGTGGGTATTTAATACACAACACCCCTGTCTGGAGGCTATGATAATCTAAAGAACATAAGGGCATAATTATCACTTTTCTGAAGTAGAATTTCAAGTTTTGTTTGCGACCCAGCGGTGCAGCATTTGCCAAAGCGAGTAACCACTCTTGAACCTCGAACTCTGTTGCACATTTTTCCAACTGAAAACACTCAAGTCACGTTTTGAAAACTGATCATCTCCAAAATAACTGCTGAAATGTTCAGCTTGATCTATTTTACTTAATTTTTCACAGCGTAGCTTCGCGTCTTGTTGCCGGGCTTTTGCCGCGTGTTGTTTTGGCCTGCTGTTCGGTGTTTCCCTCCGCACGCCGGGAGATTCTTCAGCGACCGAAGTGTGTGTTTTGAGGGTCCAAGTACGATGGTTGGGGTTCACCCACCCCTCGTTATTCCTGCTCCGTCAGTGTTGGTTGCAGTACCACCCCCATGCGTTCTTGTTTAGACCTAACACCGATCCCCGCACCGCTCATTTAAACACCGCACCTTTTTGTGTGCTCGCAGATCCAGCCAGTGTCACTGATGAGTGTCCTGCGGCGGTACCGCCTGCCGACGTACAGCAGCTCGGCGCAGCACTCGTGGCTGTCACTGCTTGGCAAGCTGTGCGCCGGCGACCTAATCTACCCGTGGCGGCACAAGGACGAGAAAGTGGAGTAGACGCCCCAGAGGTCACGTGCACTCGAGCGTGCACGGAGGGGCACCCGCCCGTCTCTCGGAGGCAGTTTGCTCTGTGGTGGTGTCGGTGGCGTCGGTGGCAGATGTGTGGGGCCCATGATGACGCAGAATGGATCTCTGTGGTCCTAGTTCTCATACAGTACAGCAAGCAGTCCACATTTTTTTAATTCCTAAAACAACAAGTGGGCATAGTGTGTACATATACAGCCCCTTTTGTCTGTCCACTAGATGATTGCCTCCCTACGCCACGCAAGCAATGGAGGTAATTTGACCATACTTCACCTCGCTCGTCAGTTCCAGTGTGCGAAGGCAGGGAGCTTAGAAATGCAGTTCAACAATGTATTTTGACGCACTGCCCTCTGCTGCCCAGTGCCTGAACACACCCGTGTGTTGGCTTGGCGATTGCCAATCCATCCTCGCTGAGCTTCTTTGAGCTGATGAGATGGCATGCGTTCCAGGTGATTTGGTTATATGCCAACACAGTATGCTTACTACATTGTTACGTGGAGATTGTCAGGAAATGGATCAATTTGGACTGGTGGAATGAGAACGAGTGTCTGAGAGCCCCATAATAATTTATAAAAAGCCTCCACCGGCAGCGTCGACGTTTTTCTTTTGTAACGTGTGTCGTCTTAAGTCTCCCCTGTGCATTTATTGAGTTTGGATGAGGCCACCTGCCTCGCTGTCCGTGTGCCTGTGCTCCCCTCTTACTCTCCGCGTTCTCCCCGTACCCCCCACGTGCTCCGGTCTCGTGGTTTGTCGTTGCCATGAAGGATACTTCCTTGTGAGCCCATTGACTCCCTAGACGCCCTGCTGGTACAAAAACAAAACTAAAATATCCACAATTCCCTAATACTCAGGTCTTAGTTGCAAGAGAGATCTCTCTCAGTGGGCTCACACGTGGATAGGAAGAACACACGGGCGGCGGTCACCGTTATTCCACCCGTGCGCTCCCCCCCCTCCTGTTTATTCATTCCTCGATGATGTGTGCCCTACTTTTGCCGCCCCCCCCCCCCACCACCGCCGCCAGAACCTTGTTTAAATGGTCGTTCCCCGTGTCACTCTTGTGATTTATGAAACCCAACGTGTCTTCGCCGTAAAATTAGATAATGCCCTTATGGGCATCTTTTTTTTTACGCGGGGGTTGGGGGGGGTAGCCGGTGGGCCCTTGGGACACGACCCAGTAAACCCGGCACCCCCCACCCTCCCCACCATCCCCACCCCTATCGGTAGTTGCTTTGCGGAACCGCGTTTCGCTTTAGAAAACGAGAAGCGAGATGGCGCACACACACACACCACCCCCACCCGATCAAAATTATTCTACATGCCTCGTGCATATGAATACATACTGTACACCGTTGTAAAGTATGGGCTATCCTGTATATGTGCTGATTTTTCGTCTGCTTTTTGGGACCATTTTGTAAAAGTGACGTTTTGAGGTCATGGGAGAGATGATGATGGCACGTTTATGACCATAACTGTTGTTGTGCTCGTCTTAATAAACAGATCGATGTAACTGTTAATAAAAAAAATGTGTTTTTAAGGCCAGTTTTGTTTTGTTGTGGAGTACATATTTGTAAAAAAAACTTTTAAAAAATCTGCGCTCTAAATGAACAATCTTAGGTGATTTAAATGTTCTCAAGTTTGTATGACTTGGCATGAAAATTTTAAGCAGTATTTTATTAAATTGATTTTTTTGTCGACAGCATCGTCCTAATGTTGTATTTTACAAAAAAAATAAACGAGTGGCAACGTCTTCATCTTCTTCGTGTGTTTGTGTGTGCGCGCAGCGATGTCTCGTTTGAAAATCGTAAGAATCCTAAAAATCCTGCTTAGCGCAGGAACAGTGTCGTGTTTGTGGTTTCGGCAACCACGTGATAACAACCGCCGAGAAATCCTTCAACCACGAACTGGATTTAGCCAAACTGGCCCTGGTTTCTGTCTGGCACCACATTTCAGAGAGAGGTTTTAAAAAACGTTCCCTACTGTAATTTGTAAATGCTTTCAGATTCTCTTGGCGTATTCTTATATTTGAACACACGTGATGATGATGATGGGGGGGGGGGGTATTTTCTCACCCGACGTATTTTGTCATTGGCCCTGTTCTACCAACCGGGCAACTTGAATTTGCACTCATTACATCAGTGAACGTTTGTCAGTGGCCGTGAGTTAAACGGCGGCCCTTCATTACGCCGCGTTTAGACAAAACCAATCCAGTCGAAAATGACAGCCATTAGGAAGGCGTTCACGTGTGCATTTAGCTTAAATTTGTTCAATGTCTCCGCGGAGATACATATCACAGTTAATCCACGTGAATTGATTAAAATGCTATGCGTTGTAAATGTCCAATTACTGACTTTGAACACGTTTGTACCGATTGTACACTTGGACACCCTTCTCATTTAAACGTGAAATAAAGTCTCACGTGGTTCAGAGTTGGGGGGGGGGGGTGTTCGGCCATACTTCACCACGCTGGTCGGTTCAGATGGATTGACGGGGGGATAAACTAAATAAAAATGTCATTTATAAATGTAACATTTTTATGTATTTTAGATCTTATTTGAGCAGGAGTTTTTCCCCTAGAATACACGTTTTCGCTTAAATCGAAGACTCTTGCTGTTCTACGCCAATGTCTAAGGGAATGTTATTTAAGACCCCGAATGTCTCTGTCACCGCTCAAAGGGGGAGGTAGCCCCCCAAATGTGACCGCACCCCCTTAAGACAAAGATCCCTCATATAGCCTGAACAGACTTTTGGGGCAAGTGCTGTTAGCGAGCACCGATGCAGGCCGGCCACGGCACACAAGGGGGTGAGTAGCCACCACCACGCCCGGCCGCCTTTGTCTCCCTTAGTGGCGATGCTGACACGACACCAGGTACTCACCGAGTCGAGCTCGGGGGAGGCCCTGGAGCGGTTCAGTAAGAATCGTCGCCGGTGTCGACCGACAGTGGGAATCACTCAGCTCGCCAGGTCCGTAGTCGCGCAGCACGTTACCCCCCCCCCCCCACAGTGAGACACAACCCCCCCCCCCACAGTGAGACACACCCCCCCCCCACAGTGAGACACACCCCCCCCCCCCACAGTGAGACACACCCCCCCCCCCCCACAGTGAGACACAAACACCCCCCCCCCCACAGTGAGACACACCCCCTCCCCACAGTGAGACACACCCCCCCCCCCCAGTGAGACACAAACCCCCCCCCCCCCCACAGTGAGACACAAACCCCCCCCCCACAGTGAGACACAACCCCCCCCCCCCACAGTGAGACACAAACCCCCCCCCCCACAGTGAGACACAAACCCCCCCCCCACAGTGAGACACAAACCCCCCCCCACAGTGAGACACCCCCCCCCCCAGTTGAGACACAAACCCCCCCCCCCCCAGTGAGACACAAACCCCCCCCCCCCCCACAGTGAGACACAAACCCCCCCCCACAGTGAGACACCCCCCCCCCCCCACAGTGAGACACACCCCCCCCCACAGTGAGACACACCCCCCCCCCCACAGTGAGACACACCCCCGCCCCCCCACAGTGAAACACAACCCCCCCCCCACAGTGAGACACAAACACCCCCCCCCCCCACAGTGAGACACAAACCCCCCCCCACAGTGAGACACAACCCCCCCCCTACACAGTGAGACACAACCCCCCCACAGTGAGACACAACCCCCCCCCCCCGCCAGTGAGACACAACCCCCCCCCCCACAGTGAGACACAAACCCCCCCCACAGTGAGACACAAACCCCCCCCCCACAGTGAGACACAAACCCCCCCCCACAGTGAGACACAAACCCCCCCCCCCACAGTGAGACACAACCCCCCCCCCCCAGTGAGACACAAACCCCCCCCCAGTGAGACACAACCCCCCCCCCAGTGAGACACAACCCCCCCCCCCCCCCCAGTGAGACACAAACTCCCCCCCCCAGTGAGACACAACCCCGCCCCCCAGTGGATACACAAACACACCCCCCCCCCACAGTGAGACACAAACCCCCCCCACCAAGTGAACACAACCCCCCCCCCCCATGAGACACAAACACCCCCCCCCCACAGTGAGACACAAACCCCCCCACCACAGTGACACAACCCCCCCCCCACAGTGAGACACAACCCCCCCCCCCCAAAGTGGAGACCCAAAACCCCCCCCCCCACAGTGGAGACACAATACCCCCCCCCCCACAGTGGAGACACAATACCCCCCCCCCCACAGTGAGACACAAACCCCCCCCCCACAGTGAGACCAACCCCCCCCCCCCCACACAGTGAGACACAACAAACCCCCCCCCCCACAAGTGCGACACAAACCCCCCCCCACCAGTGAGAACACAAAACCCCCACCCCACAGTGAGACACAAACAAACCCCCCCCCACAGTGAGACCACACAACCCCCCCACCCCAAAGTGAGACCAACCCCCCCCCCCCCAGTGAGACCAAATCCCCCCCCCCCCAGTGAGACACAAACCCCCCCCCACAGTGAGACACAAACCCCCCCCCACACAGTGAGACACAACCCCCCCCCCCCAGTGAGACACACCCCCCCCCCACAGTGAGACACAACCCCCCCCCCCCCACACAGTGAGACACAACCCCCCCCCCCCAGTGAGACACAAACCCCCCCCCACAGTGAGACACAAACCCCCCCCCAGTGAGACACAACCCCCCCCCCCCCAGTGAGACACAACCCCCCCCCCCCACAGTGAGACACAAACCCCCCCCCACAGTGAGAGACAACCCCCCCCCCCCACAGTGAGACACAACCCCCCCCACAGTGAGACACAAACCCCCCCCACAGTGAGACACAACCCCCCCCACAGTGAGACACAAACCCCCCCCCCACAGTGAGACACAAACCCCCCCCCCACAGTGAGACACAAACCCCCCCCCCCCACAGTGAGACACAAACCCCCCCCCACAGTGAGACACAACCCCCCCCCTCACAGTGAGACACAAACCCCCCCCCCCCAGTGAGACACAAACCCCCCCCCTCACAGTGAGACACAAACCCCCCCCCCCACAGTGAGACACAACCCCCCCCCCCCACAGTGAGACACAAACCCCCCCCCCCACAGTGAGACACAAACCCCCCCCACAGTGAGACACAAACCCCCCACACAGTGAGACACCCCCCCCCCACAGTGAGACACAACCCCCCCCCCCACAGTGAGACACAACCCCCCCCCCCCACAGTGAGACACAAACCCCCCCCCCCCACAGTGAGACACAACCCCCCACAGTGAGACACAAACCCCCCCCCCCCCCCACACAGTGAGACACAAAAAAAGTGTTAGTGTAGTAGTATTATAGTATTGTAGTAGTATTATAGTAGTATTGTAGTATTATAGTAGTATTGTAGTAGTATTATAGTAGTATTGTAGTATTATTGTAGTATTATAGTAGTATTGTAGTATTATAGTAGTATTGTAGTAGTATTGAAGTGGAGTGTTGTAGTGGAGTGTTGGAGTGGTAGTGTAGTAGTATTGTAGTAGTATTATAGTAGTATTGTAGTAGTATTGTAGTAGTAGTATTGTAGTAGTATAGTAGTGTAGTAAGTATATATGGAGGCTTGACGACAGGATCGGAGGCACACTTATTTATTACACCAACACAGTTATCACAGGTCACTTGGCTACAGGGATTCTCAACAGCTAACCCCTCTAACCTATACCAATTCCTCCACTACGGGACTAGGGGAGGCTATCTGTCCCAGCTTGGTTAAGCTGGGATCCCGGCTCCCTGAGTCACCAGACCAGCTTCGTCTGGGCTCTCGGGGCCACGCCACCGGCTTGCCCTGGTCGGCCCTTATAAGGACAGCGAGCCAGGGGAGCTCTGGGGCCTACACTAGCTGGTCTTCCGTCTTCTCTGGTTAAAGCTGAGTCCCGACCTCGAGCCCTCGAGCTCATCACCTTTTATAGGACTCGCCCCCGAGGGGGGGCCCGTGGGGGATACACATGCGGACGTCGGTGCTAGCGCCACCCTTGTGTACGGCCGTAACCCCGCCCCTTGTGTTTGTTGGCCATCCGTGGCCATGCATAATCACACCTCAACATTCGTAGCCATGCGCAATTACACCTCTACATCACCCCCCCCCTGTACAGCTCGCAGCCGTCCCTGGCTGCAAAAAAAAATCAGAATAAAGGTGCATCCCTCACAAAAACCCCGTGTGTGTGCCTCGCGTAATTTTTAACAAGAACAAGAGAACCTTAACAAGAACAACAACAGGAAGAGAGAGAGAGAGAGAGAAAAAAATAACCCGACGCACCCCCCCCGAATAAATACCCCAAAACCAACATATATACACACACTCCGGACGCCACCCCTCCCATTGTCCGCAAGGCCCCCCAACGGCCGACCTCACAATAGTCTGCGCGTTTTGGCGCGCGTTCTCGCGGCGGGCCCGTCACAAGGGCCCGTCCTGGCACGCTCAGTGACGGTTGTTGACGGTCCGGGTGCAAGAGAGTCAGGCGTCGCTGCCGAGTGACCCCCGACCCCTCCGGGAGGGGTTGGTGGGTGTGGACCCGTCACTCCTGTTGCACCTGGGGACGGAACAGTTGATGTCGGGTTAGGCGAGTGCAGCAACGTCGGGGAGTCGGCGGAACCCTCACACGTTTGGCCATGCGTGTGTGTGTGTGAACCACGGGGCGGCGCGATGAATGGTTTCAACCTTGAGGGGTGCACATACCACCGGCGCCTCCCCCATTTGACGCGAACACATTGCGGCCGCAAGACCTGTACGACCTCCACTGGCCCCCGCCACGGCCGTACCAATTTTGACGAGGTTGCCAGCGGCACCTGGGGACAGTGCAACCACGCCCTGTCCCCTGGTTTCCATTTGACCACCTGCACCCGCCCCAACCGAAGCCTCTCGTTCGCCTTCTGGCGGAGTTCGGAATTTTGCACGGCCGCTTCCCGCGCCTCAGACAATTGAGCGATGTTAAATTTAACGTGTTCGGACAAATTAGACTTCGCCTGGAGCGCCGAGAGCTTCAGCTGGGTCGCCACAGGGGGGTTAACTTCGCGCCCATACATTAAAAAGAAAGGGGAAAATCCGGTGGCCGCATGGGGAGCCATTCTGTAGGCCTGCAACACACCGGCTATGCGGAGGTCCCAATCCGTCTGGGATACCGACACCTGCTGGGACAGCATGGACGTGATGGTCCGATGCAGCCGTTCCACCATCCCGTCAGTTTGTGGGTGATACGGAGAGGTCCGAACCTTCTCCGTACCCAAGAGGTCGCACACCTCACGTAGGAGTTTACCAGAAAAATTCCTACCCTGGTCAGTAAGCAGCCGTTCCGGGGCACCCTTGTCGAGGACATAGCCCTGGACAAAGGCCTCCGCGATGGCTGCTGCCGACTGGTTCGCCAGGGGCCAGGCCATAGGCCATCTCGTGAAGTATTCAACCCCCGTTAGTAAATACCTATTGCCCCTGGGTGTAGCGGGAAATGGGCCAAGTATGTCCAGAGCGACGAGCTCGTTAACCCGGGAAACTTTTATGGACTGCAGCGGAGGGTTGGACCCCCTAGCAGGTGGCTTCCTCTGCGCGCATTGCGTGCATGACCCCAGGAGATCCCCCACGTCCTTTTCCATGCCCGGCCAGAAAAAATCTAGCTGGAGCGTGGCAAAGGTCTTGTGAACCCCCAAGTGCAGAAGCCGCTCATGAACAGCCCATACCACCTTACCCCTTAAAGCAGCAGGCACCACGAGCCGCTGGCGCCGGGTTTTACCATCCCAGTGCATTAAAAGTCCCTGGAACAACCCCCACGAGTCAACGTTTTTCACCCCCTGGCCAACCCCCCCGGCGCGACGGCGCAGAGCGAGGAGGGAGGTGTCCTCCATTTGGAGGCGACCCCATTCCGCGACCGACAACCCCAGCAACGAATCCCTCCCTTCTTGCTCGATAGGACCCGAAACCGAAGGCGCATCGGCAGCGGCCACGAGGACCGAATCGGTGGTGACGTTCGGAGACCTACAACGCCCCGAACCCAAGAGGCACGCGCACTCCGAAGTGGGTGGCAATCGCGACAGGGCGTCAGCGTTCGTGTGGCGGAGACCCTTACGATATGTGGTGACAAAGTCATAGTCTTGGAGAATCTCCAACCATCGAGACAACTGGCCCGATGGTTGTTGAACCCGCAGGGCGTATTGTAGGGCCGCATGATCCGTACGGACGGTGAACCGCCGACCGTACAGATACGGGCGGTACTGCTGAATGAAATAAACAATCGCCAATAATTCCCGACGGGTAACGCAGTACCGCTGTTCGGCTGGAGACAGTACCCGACTACCGTAAGCCACCACATGCTCTACGCCCCCAATGAGCTTGGGAAAGCAGCCTTCGCCAGAGCCAGGAGGGCCGTCCGGAAGGCCAGGGGTGACTCGTTGGCGCCCCGACTCCGATCGTGGAACAGCTGCCTGCAGTCCGAAGGCGGCCCATAGACGGCTGACAGCAGCTGCAACGCCAGGTGTAGAGTGGCGCGCTTTTCCCTCGGCGCCGAGGTGAGGGTAGCCAGGGCGTCGTTGTCCAGCATCGCTGGCAGCGCGCGTAGGGCCTCGGCGTCCGACCAGTTCGCCATCTCTTGATGAGCGATGAACCGCCTCTTGAAGCCGCCCCAATCTCCGTCAGCGCCGACAAATTCTTTAAGAGGCGGCAGACGCTGTTGTAAGGCGGCGTCCGTGGCCGCAGAACGCTCTCCGTCGCTCCCCGCCGATGATACAGTGTGGGCGGGCCGTGCACATGGCATCGCCGGTCGCTCCGATGTTGACGCGCCGGCCGGCGTTGATGATGTCACGGCTTGTGCTTGGCGCTCAGCAGACACGTGACGCGGGCTGGCCCCGCCCTCCGCTCGTACTGTAGATATGGCGAGAAATTTGACCGCGAGCCGCGTCGGGGTGGCGGGAAACGTCGCCCCGCGCCGGCTGCCGTCGTCGACCCGCGCTGCTCCTCCAGCCCCCAGCCGCGTGATCTCCTCCAACGCGGCGGCCGCGGCGTAGAGCAGGTCCGCCAGGCGGGAGTGGGCCAGCCGGAGTCCTTCGGCCGACGCATCCCCCTCCTCCTGTCGTAGCGGCGCGGGCGTACTCGGCCCCGGCTGCTCCGAATCGACCCCGGCCATCTCTGGTGGTGATTCGGCCGCGGCGTCTTCCATCTCCGACTCCCTGGTACGTGTCGTCCCTCGTGTGTCCATCGTTGGACGTTTACTTCTGACCCCAGATGTAGTAAGTATATATGGAGGCTTGACGACAGGATCGGAGGCACACTTATTTATTACACCAACACAGTTATCACAGGTCACTTGGCTACAGGGATTCTCGACAGCTAACCCCTCTAACCTATACCAATTCCTCCACTACGGGACTAGGGGAGGCTATCTGTCCCAGCTTGGTTAAGCTGGGATCCCGGCTCCCTGAGTCACCAGACCAGCTTCGTCTGGGCTCTCGGGGCCACGCCACCGGCTTGCCCTGGTCGGCCCTTATAAGGACAGCGAGCCAGGGGAGCTCTGGGGCCTACACTAGCTGGTCTTCCGTCTTCTCTGGTTAAAGCTGAGTCCCGACCTCGAGCCCTCGAGCTCATCACCTTTTATAGGACTCGCCCCCGAGGGGGGGCCCGTGGGGGATACACATGCGGACGTCGGTGCTAGCGCCACCCTTGTGTACGGCCGTAACCCCGCCCCTTGTGTTTGTTGGCCATCCGTGGCCATGCATAATCACACCTCAACATTCGTAGCCATGCGCAATTACACCTCTACAGTAGTATTATAGTAGTATTTTAGTAGTAGTATTGTAGTAGTATAGTAGTATTATAGTAGTATTATAGTAGTATTGTAGTAGTATTCTAGTATTGAAGTAGTAGTATTATAGTATTGTAGTAGTATTATAGTAGTATTATAGTAGTATTCTAGTATTGTAGTGGTAGTATTATAGTGGTATTGCAGTAGTAGTATTGTAGTAGTATTATAGTATTGTAGTAGTATAGTAGTATTATAGTAGTATTGTAGTAGTATTCTAGTATTGTAGTAGTAGTATTATAGTATTGTAGTAGTATTATAGTAGTATTATAGTAGTATTGTAGTAGTATTATAGTATTGTAGTAGTATTGTAGTAGTATTGTAGTAGTATAGTAGTATTATAGTAGTATTATAGTATTGTAGTGGTAGTATTATAGTAGTATTGTAGTAGTAGTATTGTAGTAGTATTGCAGTAGTAGTATTATAGTATTGTAGTAGTATAGTAGTATTATAGTAGTATTATAGTATTGTAGTGGTAGTATTATAGTAGTATTGTAGTAGTAGTATTGTAGTAGTATTGTAGTAGTAGTATTGTAGTAGTATTGCAGTAGTAGTATTATAGTATTGTAGTGGTAGTATTGTAGTAGTATTGTAGTAGTAGTATTATAGTATTGTAGTGGTAGTATTATAGTAGTATTGCAGTAGTAGTATTATAGTATTGTAGTAGTAGTATTGTAGTGGAGTTTTGTAGTGGAGTGGAGTGTCGGAGTGGAGTGGCTCCGCTCCGGGTCTTCGCGGCAGTCGAGCCCGGCTCGTCCCGCGCTTCCGGGCGGCTCGCCGCGGCGTGCTGGTGACGGTGGTGACGGTGACGGTGGTGGCTGTGGTGGTGGTGGTTGTGGTGGTGGTGGTGGCCGAGCCTTCTTCCTGTAGCAGCAACAACAACTGCTGCCGCGACTCCTCCTCACCCACACACCACTCACCCACCGCACGCTGCGAGCCAGCGCCACCGTCTTGTCTCCCCGGCTCCACCAGCAACAACAACAACAGCAGCAGCAACAGCAGCAGCCCGGCTCCACCACCAACAACACCAACAGCAACAACACCAACAGCAGCAGGAGCCCGGCGCTCGGTGGACAACGAAGCAGCGGCAGCGACCATCAGCGACGACTCCCGTGGCTGTAGAGCCCTGGGTGAGTGGGGGGATGAGAGGTGGTGGGTGAGTGGGGGGATGAGAGGTGGTGGGTGAGTGGGGGGATGAGAGGTGGTGGGTGAGTGGGGGGATGAGAGGTGGTGGGTGAGTGGGGGGATGAGAGGTGGTGGGTGAGTGGTGGTGGGTGAGTGGTGGTGGGTGAGTGGGGGGATGAGAGGTGGTGGGTGAGTGGGGGGATGAGAGGTGGTGGGTGAGTGGTGGTGGGTGAGTGGTGGTGGGTGAGTGGTGGTGGGTGAGTGGGGGGATGAGAGGTGGTGGGTGAGTGGGGGGATGAGAGGTGGTGGGGGAGTGGGGGGGTGAGAGGTGGGGGGTGAGCGGGGGGATGAGAGGTGGTGGGTGAGTGGGGGGATGAGAGGTGGTGGGTGAGTGGGGGGATGAGAGGTGGTGGTGAGTGGGGGGATGAGAGGTGGTGGGTGAGTGGGGGATGAGAGGTGGTGGTGAGTGAGGGGATGAGAGGTGGTGGTGAGTGGGGGGATGAGAGGTGGTGGTGAGTGGGGGGATGAGAGGTGGTGGGTGAGTGGGGGGATGAGAGGTGGTGGGTGAGTGGGGGGATGAGAGGTGGTGGGTGAGTGGGGGGATGGAGAGGTGGTGGGTGAGTGGGGGATGAGAGGTGGTGGGTGAGTGGGGGGATGAGAGGTGGTGGGTGAGTGGGGGGATGAGAGGTGGTGGGTGAGTGGGGGGATGAGAGGTGGTGGTGAGTGGGGGGATGAGAGGTGGTGGGTGAGTGGGGGATGAGAGGTGGTGGTGAGTGAGGGGATGAGAGGTGGTGGTGAGTGGGGGGATGAGAGGTGGTGGTGAGTGGGGGGATGAGAGGTGGTGGGTGAGTGGGGGGATGAGAGGTGGTGGGTGAGTGGGGGGATGAGAGGTGGTGGGTGAGTGGGGGGAGGAGAGGTGGTGGGTGAGTGGGGGGCTGAGAGGTGGTGGGGGAGTGGGGGGATGAGAGGTGGTGGGTGAGTGGGGGGATGAGAGGTGGTGGGTGAGTGGGGGATGAGAGGTGGTGGGTGAGTGGGGGGATGAGAGGTGGTGGGTGAGTGGGGGGATGAGAGGTGGTGGGTGAGTGGGGGGATGAGAGGTGGTGGTGAGTGGGGGGATGAGAGGTGGTGGTGAGTGAGGGGATGAGAGGTGGTGGTGAGTGGGGGGATGAGAGGTGGTGGTGAGTGGGGGGATGAGAGGTGGTGGGTGAGTGGGGGGATGAGAGGTGGTGGGTGAGTGGGGGATGAGAGGTGGTGGGTGAGTGGGGGGATGAGAGGTGGTGGGTGAGTGGGGGGATGAGAGGTGGTGGGTGAGTGGGGGGATGAGAGGTGGTGGGTGAGTGGGGGGATGAGAGGTGGTGGGTGAGTGGGGGGATGAGAGGTGGTGGGTGAGTGGGGGGATGAGAGGTGGTGGGTGAGTGGGGGGATGAGAGGTGGTGGGTGAGTGGGGGGATGAGAGGTGGTGGGTGAGTGGGGGGATGAGAGGTGGTGGGTGAGTGGGGGGATGAGAGGTGGGGGTGAGTGGGGGATGAAGGTGGTGGGTGAGTGGGGGATGAGAGGTGGTGGGTGAGTGGGGGATGAGAGGTGGTGGGTGAGTGGGGGATGACAGGTGGTGGGTGAGTGGGGGATGAGAGGTGGTGGGTGAGTGGGGGGATGAGAGGTGGTGGGTGAGTGGGGGGAATGAGAGGTGGTGGGTGAGTGGGGGGATGAGAGGTGGTGGGTGAGTGGGGGGATGAGAGGTGGTGGGTGAGTGGGGGGATGAGAGGTGGTGGGTGAGTGGGGGGATGAGAGGTGGTGGGTGAGTGGGGGGATGAGAGGTGGTGGGTGAGTGGGGGGATGAGAGGTGGTGGGTGAGTGGGGGGATGAGAGGTGGTGGTGAGTGGGGGGATGAGAGGTGGTGGGTGAGTGGGGGGATGAGGGAGGGAATGATGGAGTGAATGAGAGGTGGTGTCAGTGATTGAGAATACGGGAGGGAGGGATTGAATGGGTGATTGAAGGAGTAGTAATGAGTGATTTAGGTTACAAGGTAGCAGTGAATGAGTGAACGAATGAAGAAAACGCATGAGGGAGTGAATGAGTTATTTCTAGAACGAGGGAGTGAATGAATGATGTAGACAATAAGGGAGTGAATTAGTGAGTGGATTATTAACTAAGATAACGAATGATGGAGTGAGTAAGAGTAATGTGAGGGAGTGAATGAGTTGGTGATTGAATGAGGATAGTGAATGTGTGATTGAAGTAGGGAGTGAATGAGGGAGAGAATGACTGATATAATAAGAGTATGACTGATTGAAGGAGGGAGTGAATGATTGATAATAATAATTATGAGCGAGTGAAGGAGGCAGTGAGTGAAGGAGATGATGAATGAGTGGATTAGGATGGCATCTTCACTCGCCCGGTGCCGTTTTGCTTCGAGCTGGGATTTAATAGGACAAGCCGAGCCTTATACAGTGTAAGATTGAGCTTACATTGGAGGTACGTGTGTGGTGGTACATGGGGTGTGGTGGTGTGTGGTGTGTGGTGGTGTGTGGTGTGTGGTGGTGCGTGGTGTGTAGTGGTACATGGTGTGTGGTGGTGTGTGGTGGTGCGTGGTGTGTAGTGGTGCGTGGTGTGTGGTGGTGCGTGGTGTGTAGTGGTGCGTGGTGTGTGGTGTGGTGGTGGTGGTGTGTGGTGGGTGGTGTGGTGGTGTGTGGTGTGTGGTGGTGCGTGGTGTGTGGTGGTGTGTGGTGTGTGGTGGTGCGTGGTGTGTGGTGTGTGGTGGTGTGTGGTGGTGCGTGGTGTGTGGTGGTGCGTGGTGTGTGGTGGTACATGGGGTGTGGTGGTGCGTGGTGTGTGGTGGTGCGTGGTGTGTGGTGTGTGGTGGTGTGTGGTGGTGCGTGGTGTGTGGTGGTGCGTGGTGTGTGGTGTGTGGTGGTGTGTGGTGGTGCGTGGTGTGTGGTGGTGCGTGGTGCGTGGTGTGTGGTGGTACATGGGGTGTGGTGGTGCGTGGTGTGTGGTGGTGTGTGGTGGTGCGTGGTGTGTGGTGGTGCGTGGTGTGTGGTGTGTGGTGGTGTGTGGTGGTGCGTGGTGTGTGGTGGTGCGTGGTGCGTGGTGGTACATGGGGTGTGGTGGTGCGTGGTGTGTGGTGTGTGGTGGTGCGTGGTGTGTGGTGTGTGGTGGTGCGTGGTGTGTGGTGGTGTGTGGTGCGTGGTGTGTGGTGGTGTGTGGTGGGGCGTGGTGTGTGGTGGTGTGTGGTGTGTGGTGGAGCGTGGTGGTGCGTTGTGGTGCGTGGTGTGTGGTGGTGTGTGGTGGGGCGTGGTGTGTGGTGGAGCATGGTGTGTGGTGGTGTGTGGTGGTGCGTTGTGGTGCGTGGTGTGTGGTGGTGTGTGGTGGGGCGTGGTGTGTGGTGGTGTGTGGTGTGTGGTGGTACATGGGGTCTGGTGGTGCGTGGTGTGTGGTGGTGTGTGGTGGTGCGTGGTGTGTGATGGTGCGTGGTGTGTGGTGTGTGGTGGTGTGTGGTGGTGCGTGGTGTGTGGTGGTGCGTGGTGCGTGGTGGTACATGGGGTGTGGTGGTGCGTGGTGTGTGGTGTGTGGTGGTGCGTGGTGGTACATGGGGTGTGGTGGTGCGTGGTGTGTGGTGTGTGGTGGTGCGTGGTGTGTGGTGTGTGGTGGTGCGTGGTGTGTGGTGGTGTGTGGTGCGTGGTGTGTGGTGGTGTGTGGTGGGGCGTGGTGTGTGGTGGTGTGTGGTGTGTGGTGGAGCGTGGTGTGTGGTGGTGTGTGGTGGTGCGTTGTGGTGCGTGGTGTGTGGTGGTGTGTGGTGGTGCGTGGTGTGTGGTGGTGTGTGGTGGTGCGTGGTGTGTGGTGGTGTGTGATGGTGCTGTGGTGTGTGGTGGTGTGTGGTTGTGGTGGTGGGTGTGTGTGGTGTGTGGTGGGGTGGTGTGTGGGTGTGGGGGTGCGTTGTGGTGCGTGTGGTGGTGGTGTGTGTGTGGTGCGTGGTGTTGGTGGTGTGTGGTGGGTGAGTGGTGTGTGGTGGTGTGTGATGGTGCGTGGTGGTGGTGGTGTGTGGTGTGTGGTGGTGCGTGGTGTGTGGTGTGTGGTGCGTGGTGTGTGGTGTGTGGTGGTGCGTGTGTGTGATGGTGCGTGGTGTGTGGTGGTGCGTGGTGTGTGGTGGTGTGTGGTGCGTGGTGTGTGTGTGTGGTGGTGCGTGGTGTGTGATTGGTGCGTGGTGTGTGGTGGTGGTGTGGTGGTGGGTGTTTTTGTGGTGTAGTGGTGGTGATTGGTGTGTGATGGTGCGTGGTGTGTGGTGTGCTGTGGTGTGTCCGGTGGTGGTGGGTGTGTGGGGTGAGTGGTGTTGGTGGTGCGTGGTGGTAGGTTGGTGTGGTGGTGTGTGGTGTGCTGGGGTGCGTGGTGTGTGGTGGTGTGTGGTGGTTGCGTTGTGGTGCGTGGTGTTGGTGGTGTTGTGGTGGGGAGTGCCGTGTGTTTGGTGGTGTGTGGTGGTGAGTGGTTTGTGGGTGGTTGCGCTTGTGGTGGGCGTGGTGTGTGGTGGTGTTGGTGGGGGCGTGGTGTGTGGTGGTGTTGTGGTGTTGTGGTGGTGCGTGGTGTGTGGTGGTGGTGTGGTGCGTGGTGTTGTGTGGTGTTGTGGTGGTGAGTGGGTGTGTGGTGAGTTGTGTGTGGTGCGTGTGTGGTGCGTGAGTGGTGGGAGTGTGTGTGTGGTGTGTGGTGGTGCGTGGTGTGTGATGGTGCGTGGTGTGTGGTGGTGGTGTGGGCGTGGTGTTGTGGGTGTGTGGTGTGTGGTGGTGGTGGTGTGTGAGTGGTGTGTGGTGCGTGGTGTGGTACGTGGTGCGTGGTGTGTGGTGGTGTGTGGTGCGTGGTGTGTGGTGGAGCGTGGTGTGTGGTGGTGTGTGGTGCGTGGTGTGTGGTGGTGCGTGGTGTTTGGTGTGTGGTGGTGCGTGGTGTGTGGTGTGTGGTGGTGCATGATGCGTGGTGTGTGGTGGTGCATGGTGTGTGGTGGTGTGTGGTGCGTGGTGTGTGGTGGTGCGTGGTGTTTGGTGTGTGGTGGTGCGTGGTGTGTGGTGTGTGGTGGTGCATGATGCGTGGTGTGTGGTGGTGCATGGTGTGTGGTGGTGCATGGTGTGTGGTGGTGCGTGGTGCGTGGTGCTATTTGGTGGTGTGTGGTGTGTGATGGTGCGTGGTGTGTGGTGGTGCGTGGAGTGTGGTGGTGTGTGGTGTGTGGTGGTGCATGATGCGTGGTGTGTGGTGGTGCATGGTGTGTGGTGGTGCGTGGTGTGTGGTGTGTGGTGGTGTGTGGTGTGTGATGGTGCGTGGTGTGTGGTGGTGCGTAGAGTGTGGTGGTGTGTGGTGTGTGGGGCATGGTGTGTGGTGGTGCGTGGTGTGTGGTGGTGCGTGGTGCGTGGTGTGTGGTGGTGCGTGGTGTGTGGTGGTGCGTGGTGTGTGGTGGTGTGTGGTGTGTGGTGGTGTGTGGTGGTGTGTGGTGGTGCGTGGTGTGTGGTGGTGCGTGGTGTGTGGTGGTGTGTGGTGCGTGGTGTGTGGTGGTGCATGGTGTGTGGTGGTGCGTGGTGTGTAGTGGAGCGTGGTGCGTGGTGTGTGGTGGTGCGTGGTGTGTGGTGGTGTGTGTGTGGTTTGTGGTGTGTGGTGGTGCGTGGTGTGTGGTGGTGCGTGGTGTGTGGTGGTGTGTGTGTGGTTTGTGGTGTGTGGTGGTGCGTGGTGTGTGGTGGTGCGTGGTGTGTGGTGGTGCGTGGTGTGTGGTGCGTGGTGGTGCGTGGTGTGTGGTGGTGCGTGGTGTGTGTGTGGTTTGTGGTGTGTGGTGGTGCATGGTGTGTGGTGGTGCGTGGTGGTGCGTAGTGTGTGGTGTGTGGTGGTGCGTGGTGTGTGGTGGTGTGTGGTGTGTGTGTGGTTTGTGGTGTGTGGTGGTGCGTGGTGTGTGGTGGTGTGCGGTGTGTGATGGTGCGTGGGGTGTGGTGGTGCGTGGTGTGTGGTGGTGCGTGGTGTGTGGTGGGGCGTGGTGTGTAGTGGTGCGTGGTGTGTGGTGGTGCGTGGTGTGTGGTGGTGCGTGGTGCGTGGTGTGTGGTGGTGCGTGGTGTGTGGTTTGTGTGTGGTTTGTGGTGTGTGGTGGTGTGTGGTGGTGTGTGGTGTGTGATGGTGCGTGGTGTGTGGTGGTGCGTGGTGTGTGGTGGTGCGTGGTGTGTGGTGGTGCGTGGTGGTGCGTGGTGCGTGGTTGTGCGTGGTGTGTGGTGGTGTGTGGTGGTGCGTGGTGGTGCGTGGTGTGTGGTGGTGCGTGGTGTGTGATGGTGCATGGTGTGTGGTGGTGCATGGTGTGTGATGGTGCATGGTGTGTGATGGTGCGTGGTGTGTGATGGTACATGTGTGTGTGTGTGTGATGGTACATGGTGTGCTATGTAGGACCAGGCTCTGTTGATTATTCATAGCACGCACAACAATTATACCATTAAGTAGAGCAGACTAATCAGCAGGTGATATCTTGATATCCAATCGTCGCCATGGTCAGTAATTCATATTGTCACGTGCATTTTCTCAAAACAGAAATTGTGGTCGATGACTTCTCATACACTATGTACAAAGACAACACCATGTAACCACAGACACACCCCATGTACACACACACACCGTGTACCATCACACACAACATGTAACATCACACTCAATATGTACCATCACACACACCATGTACCTACACACACACACACCATGTATCTACACATTCCAAGTACCATACACGTGCCATGTACCTACGCACACAACAACCGCCATTTGCCACTAAGTGACACCGCTGGTACCAGTGATCGGCAAGTCCACTCAGCTCCATGTGCACTCATGAAGTGTCTACGGGACGGACCCAGGTGCCATGGGTTGACTGACAGAGATTACTGGCAGATGCACCACCTGTACCCCCACTGCGCCAACTTTCTGTGTTTTAGCCGCCCGGCGCTCCGCTCGTTGTGAGCGTCGCTCCTCTGGCCTCTGCAGTTGTTAGAAGGCGACTGCCTCCAACTGCCCAGTAGCAGCATCCTTCACGAGCCTCCTCCACAGAGGCCAATCTTGACACCGCTGGTGCCAGTGATCGGCAAGTCCACTCAGTTCCACATCATCCTGCACTGCATCTATTCACCAGATTATGCTGCGTCTGTTTAGCCCTCTCTATCTGGCCAAACAAAGCTGTTTGGGCATGCGGTGGCTGGGCATGCGGGCTACATGCCCCAGCCAACGCAGTCTTGCCTGACAGAGGAGCTCGCCAATGGGACTTTGTCCAGATCTTTCAAGGATTTGTGAGCTCCTTACACAATTCAGCCTGGGTAAACCCAGGATGGATCATAGGCAGACCAGCCAGTATGTTTCTAACCGGCGAAGATGTTCCATCCGGGGGGTTCGTGTTTCGCAAGCAAAGAAAAGGGAAGGCATGGCAATGGCTGAAAGAACCCGAAGCTTCGTGTGGAGCGACATACAAGGTAGCTTCCACACAGCATTACGCAGCCAATGAAAATATCCCGCTCAATTGATTCGGAGTGAGACCTCTGCTGTCAAACCGAAGCTGGGCATAAGCACACTGCCCAGGCATGGAAACCTCTCCACAACTACCTCATGACCAATGGCCAATGGGGTAGTTGTGGAGGGGGTGGAGTGCTTGTAATTCGTGGTTTAATAGTAATTTAATTTAAGGTGGAGGGGTCACCAGCCCCTCGCACTCGTCCAGAGCCCCCATTTGCAGCTGTGGTGGCTTTGAGTGCCTCGAGGGGAACAACCGATTGGAATTGGCTCTCCCCCAGGTCATTGCTCACCACCACGGCAGCATTGCCATCCGGCACCGTCGAGGAGGTACAGGGGGGTTGTTTTTTCCACACACCGTGTACCTACACACACACCGTGTACCTACACACACACCGTGTACCTACACTCACACCATGTACCTACACACACACCATGTACCATACACACACCATGTACCATACACACACACACCATGTACCTACACACACCATGTACCATACACACACCATGTACCATACACACACACCATGTACCTACACACACACACCGTGTACCTACACTCACACCGTGTACCATACACACACACCATGTACCTACACACACACACCATGTACCTACACACACACCATGTACCTACACACACACACCATGTACCATACACTCACACCATGTACCTACACACACACCATGTACCTACACTCACACCGTGTACCATACACACATACCATGTACCTACACACACACACCATGTACCTACACTCACACCATGTACCTACACACACACCATGTACCTTCCACACACACCGTGTACCTACACACACACCATGTACCACTACACACACACACACCATGTACCTACACACACACACCGTGTACTTACACACACACCGTGTACCTACACACACATCATGTACCACTACACACACACACCGTGTACCTACACACACACACCGTGTACATACACACACACACACACCGTGTACCTACACACACACACCATCTACCTACACACACATACCACGTACCTACACTCACACCATGTACCTACACACACACCATGTACCTACACACACACCGTGTACCTACACTCACACCATGTACCTACACACACACCACGTACCACTACACGCACACACCGTGTACTTACACACACCATGTACCTACAAACACACCTTGTACCTACACACACATCATGTACCACTACACACACACACCGTGTACCTACACACACACCGTGTACCTACACACACACCGTGTACATACACACACACACCGTGTACCTACACACACACCATCTACCTACACACACACACCACGTACCTACACACACACACCGTGTACCTACACACACACCATGTACCTACACACACACCATGTACCTACACACACACACCATGTACCTACACACACACACCACGTACCTACACACACACACCGTGTACCTACACACACACACACACCACGTACCTACACACACACACACCGTGTACCTACACACACACACCGTGTACCTACACACACACCATGTACCATACACAC
Organism: Lethenteron reissneri; assembly: GCF_015708825.2. Taxonomy (NCBI): domain Eukaryota; kingdom Metazoa; phylum Chordata; class Hyperoartia; order Petromyzontiformes; family Petromyzontidae; genus Lethenteron; species Lethenteron reissneri. The sequence continues at coordinate 1,313,632 of NC_083781.1, read as the reverse complement.
ACACCGTGTACCTACACACACACACCATGTACCTACACACACACACACCATGTACCTACACACACACACCGTGTACCTACACACACACCACGTACCTACACACACACCACGTACCTACACACACACCACGTACCTACACACACACCACGTACCTACACACACACACCATGTACCTACACACACACCCCGTGTACCTACACACACACCACGTACCTACACACACACACCGTGTACCTACACACACACCATGTACCTACACACACACCATGTACCTACACACACACACACACCGTGTACCTACACACACACCCCGTGTACCTACACACACACCACGTACACCTACACACACACACCACGTACCTACACACACACACCACGTACCTACACACACACACACCATGTACCTACACACACACCACGTACCTACACACACCACGTACCTACACACACACCACGTACCTACACACACACACACCATGTACCTACACACACACCCCGTGTACCTACACACACACACCACGTACCTACACACACACACCACGTACCTACACACACACACACCATGTACCTACACACACACCACGTACCTACACACACACCACGTACCTACACACACACCGTGTACCTACACACACACCCCGTGTACCTACACACACACCGTGTACCTACACACACACACACCATGTACCTACACACACACACACCATGTACCTACACACACACACACCATGTACCTACACACACACCCCGTGTACCTACACACACACCGTGTACCTACACACACCCCCCGTGTACCTACACACACACCGTGTACCTACACACACACACACCATGTACCTACACACACACACACCATGTACCTACACACACACACCATGTACCGACACACACACACCGTGTACCTACACACACACACTCCGTGTACCTACACACATACCACGTACCTACACTCACACCATGTACCTACACACACACCATGTACCTACACACACACACACCATGTACCTACACACACACACCGTGTACCTACACACACACACCCCGTGTACCTACACACACACACACACACCGTGTACCTACACACATACCACGTACCTACACTCACACCATGTACCTACACACACACCCCGTGTACCTACACACACACCATGTACCTACACACACACCCCGTGTACATACACACACACACCACGTACCTACACACACATACCACGTACCACTACACACACACCATGTACCTACACACACACCGTGTACCTACACACACACCACGTACCTACACACACATACCACGTACCACTACACTCACACCGTGTATCTACACACACACCACGTACCACTACACACACACCGTGTACCTACACACACACCACGTACCTACACACACACACCGTGTACCTACACACACACCACGTACGTACACACACACCACGTACCTACACACACACCACGTACCTACACACACACCACGTACCTACACACACACCACGTACCTACACACACACACCGTGTACCTACACACACACCACGTACCTACACACACACACCATGTACCTACACACACACACCGTGTACCTACACACACACCCCGTGTACCTACACACACCCCACGTACCACTACACACACACACCATGTACCTACACACACACACCGTGTACCTACACACACACCATGTACCTACACACACACCATGTACCTACACACACACCATGTACCTACACACACACCATGTACCTACACACACCATGTACCTACACACACACCATGTACCATACACACACACACCATGTACCTACACACACACCATGTACCTACACACACACCGTGTACCTACACACACACACCATGTACCTACACACACACCCCGTGTACCTACACACACACCACGTACCACTACACACACACACCGTGTACACACACACACACCATCTACCTATACACTCACACACCATGTACCACTACACACATACCCCGTGTACCTACACACACACCACGTACCCTACACACACACACACCATGTACCTACACACACACCACGTACCACTACACACACACACCGTGTACCTACACACACACCACGTACCACTACACACACACCCCGTGTACCTACACACATACCGTGTACCTACACACACACCGTGTACCTACACACACACCGTGTACCTACACACACACCGTGTATCTACACACATACCGTGTACCTACACACACACCGTGTACCTACACACACACCGTGTACCTACACACACACCGTGTATCTACACACATACCGTGTACCTACACACACACCGTGTACCTACACACACACCGTGTATCTACACACACACCGTGTACCTACACACACACCGTGTACCTACACACACACCGTGTATCTACACACACACCACATACCACTACACACACACACCGTGTACCTACACACACACCGTGTATCTACACACACACCACGTACCACTACACACACCCCGTGTACCTACACACATACCGTGTACCTACACACACACCGTGTATCTACACACATACCGTGTACCTACACACACACCGTGTACCTACACACACACCGTGTATCTACACACACACCGTGTACCTACACACACACCGTGTATCTACACACACACCGTGTACCTACACACACACCGTGTATCTACACACATACCGTGTACCTACACACACACCGTGTACCTACACACACACCGTGTACCTACACACACACCGTGTACCTACACACACACCGTGTATCTACACACACACCGTGTACCTACACACACACCGTGTACCTACACACACACCGTGTATCTACACACACACCGTGTATCTACACACACACCGTGTACCTACACACACACCATGTACCTACACACACACCGTGTACCTACACACACACCGTGTATCTACACACATACCGTGTACCTACACACACACCGTGTATCTACACACACACCGTGTACCTACACACACACCGTGTACCTACACACGTACACACACACCGTGTACCTACACACACACCGTGTACCTACACACACACCGTGTACCTACACACACACCGTGTATCTACACACACACACCACGTACCTACACACACACCCCGTGTACCTACACACACACCGTGTACCATACACACACACACCATGTACCTACACACACACCATGTACCTACACACACACCGTGTACCTACACACACACACCATGTACCTACACACACACCCCGTGTACCTACACACACCACGTGCCACTACACACACACACCGTGTACACACACACACACCATCTACCTATACACTCACACACCACGTACCACTACACACACACACCGTGTACACACACACACACCATGTACCTACACACACACCGTGTACCTACACACACACCATGTACCTACACACACACCGTGTACCTACACACACACACACCGTGTACCTACACACACACCACGTACCACTACACACACACCCCGTGTACCTACACACACACCGTGTATCTACACACACACCGTGTATCTACACACACACCGTGTACCTACACACACACACCGTGTACCTACACACACACACACCACGTACCTACACACACACCACGTACCTACACACACACACACCGTGTACCTACACACACACCACGTACCTACACACACACACCATCTACCTACACACACACCGTGTACCTACACACACACCGTGTACCTACACACACACCGTGTATCTACACACACACCGTGTATCTACACACACACCACGTACCACTACACACACACCATACACACGAGTGTTGTGTGTGAAACAGAGTTGGCACTGCTACTTGGATATATCGTCGTATAGATACCACCGCTCCTCCAGGCGCTGCGCGTATTCATTGTATAGAGTGAGAGGCGGTCAGAGGAATGGGCAGAGGAGAAGTGAGGGACACCGTGAGGTTGGGCTGGAGTGGGGAGATGCGGGGAGTCTACAGCACGAGTGGCTGGGTGAAGGAAGTGAGGGGGGAGTTCGAGACAACGAGGACAGGAGAGGCTACACCGTGAATTGCGTCTAGTCTGTGTGTCGCATGGTTTGCTCATAGCGAGTTCATGGCAGCACGTGTTGATTTTATTTTTATTATTTTCTTGTTGTTGTCTGTGGTTGGGTTCGGTTGTGGGGTGGTTGGAAGTCACCACTCCGCTTCAGATTGAGACGCAGTGCACGGTATTTATATTTTGTTTCCACGCGTGGTGGGGGGGTGGTTGCACCAAGCTCGCAATCAACTCCCAGGGCATCTGATAAAGTGACTGCCAGTGCGTGGGAAGGCAACACGGTGGTTGTCTTGCGGAGAAGACCGGGCCCTGTCGTAGGAATGTGGAAATTCCATCGCAGGCTTAGAGCTGTCGATGGCGATGAGCGCCACATTTCACTTCTTGAGAAAGATGCATATTTTTCGCGAGATAAATTCTGCTCGTGCAAATGATTCTGATTTGGGTCACTTGATTTGATGGATAACCAAATGTTGGATGGCAAAACGTTTGGCATCCCCCCAACAACAGCTCCAGAATCACTTACAAAGGGTGACTAACGCAGCCAAATCAGCCAGAGCATCTTCTCCCCTGAGAGGGCAGGATGTGACCTGGAGAAGTGGCACGACCTCTTCAGCAGCAGCGCTGGGTCTCTCTGTGATTGCTCTTCAGCAAAAAACAAAGATAAAGATCCCCCGTATAGCCTTACCAGACTGTTGGGGCAAGTGCTGTTAGTGAGCACCAATGATGGCCGGCATGGCACACGAGAGGGTGGGTGGCCAAAAAACAAGTCTGGTCGCATTTGTCTCCCGAGTGGCGATGTTTACACACCGCATCAGGTACTCATTTGAGTCGTTCAGATATTCGTCACTGGTGTTGGCCGTGAGCGGGATTCGAACCCGGGTCGCCGAGATTGTAGCGCGCTAACCACTGCGCCACCGCTTCAGGATGCACAGCAACAACAACCGCCGTTCGCCATTAAGTGGCGGTGACGTTTTGAGGCCACGTGAACTGTCACTGGGCAGGAGGTCACGGGACAGACCCAGGTGCCATGGGTTAACTGAGATGATTGGCAGACGCACTCCACCTGCGTGCTCCCTCACCCACAAGAGCAGCGGCCCCGGCAGCGTGTGTGTCGGTCGTGCCATCGCGACGTTCGCAGTGCGGAGGCTGAGAGTGGCAGGCGTTTGCGAGCCGTTTTACGAGCTGCGTGCACGTGCTAGCCTCCACCGGGCCGTCCTCGCATTGCGCAGTCCCCTATGGGTAAACTAAGAGGAAGAGGCTTGCCACAGCCACACCGCCGTCAGTTTTGGTGGTTGGAAGAGGAGGTTGGTTTGCATCATTGCTCAGGAATGTAGCCGAGCACAACAAAGCAGTGTCCGCCTGCTAGTGAGTCACGAGACTCGGGCAGCTCTTCGCTGAGTTGGATGTCGTTGTAGATGTTGCAGATGTAAGGCTGGCTGGCACAGGGCATTAGAGTCTGAGAGAAGCCCCCCCCCCCACTCCTCCCACTGTTAAAAATCCACAGGCTGTGATTCATTCCATCCCTAGCCAATATAGTTGGTCAGGAGTCATGACGCCGCCGTATGCAGGCAGTTGAACACTGAGGCTCTGACCACCCTGCGCGCATGCACGATAGACGTGCACACGCGCGCGTGGATGGCGTGAACTTTCAAGAAGCCTATTGTCATGCTCCTTGTATGCAGATATGTGAAATTAAGTTGCTGGTAGTGTGTATTGGATGAATGTGCCTATGATGTTAGGGATCGATAGGATAAGGTATAGAGACTTATCGAGCGAGTTGGGTGATTATCTTATCTTAATGAAATTTATATAGCACCTTTACCAAAGGTGCTTTACATCAATTATAACATTGCACGTAACATCATAATAATTTGAAGTGAAGAATTGGATTATTGTAAGTGGTGGTGTAGTTTTGATGCAGTAAAACAAGAAGGATTGATAATAAGGGGTTGGGATAGGCCTGGTCGTATGTGACGGGCGACAGGAATCTGGGGGGGCTGAAAAGTAATGAGGCTTATTGCATTGGGAAGACAAAGGGGGACGGCGAGGGGCTGGAGCCAAGAGGGAGAAGGGGGCCACCGCGATCGAGTCGCCCGCACCACCGGCGACGTTCCCGCAACGTCCGCGCAGCAGCAGCAGAGTCTCGGCCGGGCCCGCCACAAGGTAGAATGCGCAGCCTTGGCCCGGCTCGCTTGCCACTGCATGCTGACACGGTGAAGACTCCCCCGGGGGGGCAGGAGCTCGACCTCCCATCCTGGGGCCGCCGATGCCTCGGCCGCCACGTGGCCCGGAAAAGAAGTCGCCCGACGCGGCTGACGGAGCGGCCCACCGGCCACACGGGACGACGAGGAGGTCGCTGGGCGGCACCGTCGCCTGCGCCGCCCAGCGAGCGGCCGCCGGCAGCCGGTCCGCTGCGAGGTCGCCGGTGGTGGCGGGGGCAGGCAGCAGCAGGAGACGCGGGAGGGGAACGGCGCCGATCGTAAGGAGCGGCGAGGAAGCCGCGCGGAGCGGGCGACGGCGGAGGAAGCGCCGGCAGCAGGTTGCCGAGAAGATGCCCGATGGGTGCAGGAGCAGGCAGGCATTGTGGAGTGGCGCCTCCAACGAAGCTAAGGGGTCGCCAAAATAATCACCAAAACAAATAATAGTGGTGAAGGATGGGAAGAGAGAAAAGAGCGAGGTGTGGGGGGGTAAGGGATGGAAGAGGGAGAGTAGAGATCTAGCAGATGGCTGCTGCTGCTGCCGCCTTGTCAGTGTTCAGAGTCATGCAGCTACATAACTATGAATATTCTCACAGACACGCCTGTTAGTGTGGTTATGAGCAAACCCACAGATGAGTGGTAAAAAGTGTTGTAAGCTATGCAATTGTCTATTCGATAAATAATGTACCATTAATGTTGTAAAGCATTACAGTGAATTACAGTGGTTTCACAGTTACTGTATTATGTAGGGTTCTGCTTTTGAAAATCTCCGCGAAAGTAGAATTCGCGAATGTAGATCCAGTAAAACGTATTAATTCGTGGATTTTTCTTTTGCGAAATTCAATCAATCGCCATTTTTATACAGGGGAGGGGGGGTCCCAGATATACCTCGGGGTTAGGGACCGGAAAGTTTCGACTTATAAGGAAAAGATGTGCAGTGGGAACTTTTCCCCCCATAGAAATCTATGCTAATAGGGGTGGGATTGGGACCGTAAAAGCATAAACGCAAGGCAGGGCAATTTGTCCCATAAGAAACAATGGAATCAGGTAGGGATAGGGAGCGTCGCTTAGGGCAATGATCTGTTTCATACCTAGCAGCCAAAACCAGGCACTGTACATGTGCAGTACCCGTACGACACCGTACAACACACAATGTACACGTATAACCAATTCTGAGTTCAAGCACCTTCAAACAGCATTTACATTTGTCAAACACTTCGTTGAAAACTATTGTTACGTCAACGGGCACTTGCGGAGGAAAAGCTTCAGCATGTGGATGGCGGCACACGGCCCACAATCCACTGCTGCACGGTGCACGGACAGTACCGGTCCACCATGATGCAATGTTGCCAAATCACGATTTGGAAAGTTGAAGGAAGAAGGTGTAAAGTTAAACTGCTATACAAATAAAAAATTGCGCATCGTCAAATTTCGCGAAAGAAAAATCCCTGAATGAAGAGATTTTACCGTGCCTCTGAAGAGATTGGACCAGACCCACAGATAGGTTTTAGAATTACAGGGATCCCTCGATTTACGAACGTTCCGTTTACGAAATTTAGCGTGGACCCAATTGACAAATTACGAACGCTTTCGATTGACGAAATCGAATTTCCGCATCAATGAAATTTCACGCGACACGCGCCGTGAGATCAAACAAGCAGCCACCCGGCACGCCGCGAAGTCGTCCATCCGCCACAGCGTCACGGTGTCCCTGCAGTGCAACAGCAACGCCTCCACATCATCATGGCCTTGCCAGTCATTCCAACATGCAGCAGATATTTTGGTGAGTTCCCTGAAAAGAAAAAGTATTTTGGTTTTATATTAATTATTATTCAATCATATTTTATATTTATGTTCATTATTATTATTATGACTGTCCGAAACACACCCCTAATGTTTAGCGTCAAAGCAATGGGAAAAGCCATTCAGATTTACGAATTTTAGTTTCACGCGTGTTTTTCGAAGAGCGCATCACTTTCATAAATCAAGGGATAACTGTATTATCTTATTGCATATGTTACGAATTCGATAGCGTATGTGGTTATTTATTCATATTTAATGCGAATAGATTTATTCGTAAAATAATGCCCCGTAATGACTGCAAACGATTATTAAGCATTATATAGTTTTCACAATTATACAGTGACCGTATAAAGCAACGATATGATAAAATGAGACCATCTTTAAAACTAACTGGACAAAAGCTCTACAGTTTGGAAGTGCTACATATTCTTTGCCAACCTGGCAGGAGAGTCAAGCGCGACTGAAGAAAGTGCAGCTGCTCAAACGGAGACAAGCCTAAAGCATTTCTACTCAAAATAACTGTCCAAGATAAACACCCAAAGTCAGCGAAGAGATGGAGCGCTTGCACGATGGGATCAGCCAGGAGACTGGCTGCAGCTGGAGAAGGCTCATCTCATAGAAGTCTGCAGGGAGAAGCCGGGGAGCTGTAATACGGTCAGCTGAGCAGGTGCTGGAGGACATTGAGGACTGCCGAGAGGACTGCCGAGAGCTGTGCGTAGACTTCTGCCGTTCACGAGTGAAGCGGAGCGCCAACGCAGCGACCCCCTTGGAAGGGCTCGCCCAGCTGAAGCAGCTCAAGGACCAGTACCTCGACCTGCGGGGACAGCAAGAGGAAGCTCGCAGGGTGCTTGAAGCGGAGATCAAAGCCCTCGAAGACAAAGTATAACCCGCACTTGGCAAGGCTGGGAGAGAAGTGGAACCGACCACAACCCGCCGCCAGCCCAGGCTCACTGAAGTAACGCTCCGGAAAGAGTTCCAGATCTGTGGACAGATTGGGGAAGGGCAACAGAAAGACAAACTGTCCTGAACACGCTTGGTCCACCAGATGGAAGCTGGACTCCAGAAGGCTACTCGGAGTCAAGAATTGTGGAAGAAATAATCGAGGCTATGAGCCCAGGACTGCCCCTCAGGGACATGCTGGGGATCAAGAGAGAGAGCTAAGGTGCCATTGATGTCGGGCACATCGGCACCTCCAAACATGCACATTACACGGAACTATGGGGCACCGGCTCAGAGGACCTATATCTACCCGAAGGCGCTGGAGCTGGTGGAGAAGGAACTTCCCAAAACACGAGGCCGCTCTCTGACCCCAGAACATATTGAGGGAGCTTAAGAGGACGGCCAAATAATAGGGAAAGTCCAACGGTAGAAGGTCAGGGACCAACGGCCATTCAGAACTGTCTAGAGTGGAGAACGCCATGATCTTCTTCCAGGTGGTCAAGCCAGATAACCGTGTCAGGAGCAAGTGGAGTCTATCATCGCTGTGATGTCTTTGTAGTTTGGGGCATTGCGCCGTTATACGTTGTACGGTCTGTTTTAGATGACCACAGTCGCACACTGGAGAATTTATAATTTTCCATTTGTGCATCGGGTATCTGCATCTGCTGCCATGGTTTGTCCAGTGGATGTGGTTTAGGGTGGATCATGAGCTTCGTGGAAGAAACAAAATTGGGTACTTTCTTTTACAAGGTGTTTGTGAGTTCTTTTGAACTCTATTCATCCTCTACCAAGCTTCATTGGGGTTGAACTTGCATAGTTAATATAATAGGACTGCTGAGGCAATGGGAGAAACTGCACCTAGGCGACGAAGGGGGAATACTATATCGGAAGGCCGCGTGTCCTGCCCGAGCCCGTACCACTCACCCGGTGTTCTGAGAACTTCACCAAGAAAAAGGACACCTGGAGGGATAACAGACACTACACCTCACCCGAGACAGATTTTACTGGCCAAAGATGCAGAGCGATGTAGAACACTTTGTGACCAAAGTGTGTGACTCAAGAGGACGTGTGGTTATGTTTATGTATGTATGCTGAACTTCTTTCGCACCATACATAGCCAACCGTGCTAATCGGAGATGCGGGGGAAGGACAACAAACTAAACACAAAAAGCAGTTTGAAAGAAATGAGTTTTCAATCTAGATTTAACACGGTGCATAGCTCCAGTGGCTTCCTAATAGCACAGCTGATGGTTAATAATAATTATGTAAATATTGCAGTTGTTTATTATATAAATAAGGTGCCGTTAGTGTTGTAAACCATTCCAGTGAATTACAGTCGACCCTTCCACATCGCGGGGGTTAGGGGCGAGCAGGCCCCCCGCGATCTGGAAAAACCACGTCAAAATTCTGTCCCCTTGGCGAGCGAAGCGAGCACCTCCGAGGGGGGGGGGGGGGAGTGCGCTGTGAGATAAAATACCTTAATATTATACAGTATTGTACATATATTTTATGCATTTATGAGTTACTAAACTTTTTGTGTGTCGTCTGGTGGCCTTCGCGTGTCGTCTGCGGCTTTTGCAAAACTCCCCAAAAATTCCCATTTCATTTCTTATGCCGACCCCACAAATATGTCGAAACCCCGATATGGAAAGTCGCGATGCAGAATGGTCGACTGTATAGTGGTTTCACAGTTACGGTCTAAGATACTATTCTTCTGAAGTGATCGGACCAGACCTAGAGAGAGGCGTTTTGGAATGATTACCTGCCAGAGTGTACGTGGTTATTTATCAATAACTAATGTAACTACATTTATTGTGAATAATTGCTCCCTAACAACCGAAAACTAATTTTTAAGCGTTAGAATTATTTCACAATTATCCATTGACCCTATAAAGCAACCATTATGATGAAGAAATAAAACCATCTTTAAACAATTGTAGCTTGCTGACTCACCGCAACTGGACATCTGCGAAAAAGAGCTTCATAGGTCATCGAACTCCAGTCTGCGTACAAATTCTTATATTCCAAATAAAAGCGCGCAGCGACCCAACAGGATGAAAGCTGTCCAGTGTCGGGAAGTGGACGCCTGCTGCCCGAGGCGTGTTTGTAGCCGTCGTTTATTTAACACGACCGAGGAGAACGTTATTTCAAGGGAGACCTGGGTAGGTTGCGAAACAATTCACATTTAACAAGCCGGTGAGAGCAATACAACCGTTCCCCCACTAATGCACGGACGATCGTCGCGATATCTCACGGCACCCCCCCCCCCCCCCCGCCGATAAAACACAAAAGAGTGAAAACACCCCCCATCATCATCATCGTCGTCGTGCTGCTGTCAAACCCCCGATGGTCTCAAACGTGTAGCGGCCCTCACGCTGACGATGACTTCTCGGCGACTGTGGCCCCCCTCTGAGAATGAGTGAAGATCACTGTCCGCGGTGGACATAGAGACATGAACTCGTTTCTTTCTAACTGCTTTGTGTGTTTCGTTTGTTGTCCTTCCCCCGCACCTCCGATTAGCATGGTTGGCTACGTATAATGCGAAAGACATTCGACATACGTACATACATCAATAACCAGGAATTAAGTATGAATATTGAATACGTAACAGCAACACATTAATACTAAACAGATTAACAGTCCAAATAGTACAATATGCGGTTTATCTGTGGAATGGGGCACAATCCAAATGTGAAAAATTCACAATCGCCCAGCGACAAATCCAATGACCAATTACATGCCCATTATATACTTATTACATGCCTTTACGTACCCATTACATACCCATTATATACCCATCACGTACCCATAATATAACATTGCTTACTTGTTCTACGTCTGTACGTTGAACTACTTTCGCGGAAATGCGAGGGAGAGGACAAAATAAACACAAAAAGCAGCTCTAAAGAAATGAGTTTGCCAATCTCGGTGATGATTTAAAGTGCATAACTCCCAGTGGCTTCTTGGTATCACAATGAAGAGCGTTCCAGACGGCCGCGATGCGGTGACCGTCTTTGTCCGATGGCGAGCCAACAGCCGCGCTGCTCCTGCTGCGAGGATGACCAGAGTTTGCATGATGGTCTATGCTCCTTTACGAGATACACCCATTGCATACTCATTGTATACCCATTGTATAAGCGTTACAAACTCGTTGCATATTCATCACGTAACCATTACATACCATTACATATCCATTGCATACCCTTTTCATACTCATCACAAACTCATTGGCATACCAAGACCCATTGCATACCCACTGTCTGCGCCACTGGAAGGTTTTTTCAGTGCAAAGAGAGAATTGATGTTGGCTCTAAACCCTGTTGCTGTGTTCTGCACCACTAATTGTTCACTCTCCACACTATTTTGGGAAACAAAAATTTGCTGCAGTTTTTGCTTCGACATTGGGTTGTGCGGTAAATCTGGTTGAAAACCGGCGGCATTCCGCTCGCTCCGGGAGCACCGGCGTCGCGCCCTGCAGGAGAACTCCCCTTATCCTTGAACTTATCATCCCGTGTGCGACTCCTGTTATCCGCGACAGCTACAGGGTCCGCACGCACGCACACACGCAGGCGCGCACGCCACTATTGTCCACCACTCCATTCCGATTATCCACTTGGGGACGAGCGGAGCCAATTCGCGGAAAGCCTCGCTGATGACGGGGCCCACGGTGTCGACCTCCCGCCTCGCCGCGGACAAGAGGGAAGCGCTCACGTCTCTGTTTTCTTTGCCCCTTTTTCTCCCCTTCCCAGGTGCGCGTGGAGACAACATCTGAACGGACGTCACGACCATGGCCGCCGCGGCAGTGACGGCGGCGGCGCCGGTGGCCTTGCCCGGCGTGGACCCGCGGCAGGATTTCCCCGCGTGGCTGGCCGCCCACGGCGTGAGCCTCGGCGTGGCCGAGGCCGTGGACCGGGAGCTGGGCATCGGCGACTACGAGGCCTTCCTGGCGTGCGCCGAGCAGCCCCACGTCAGGGCCGAGATGTTCGCCGCCGCCAGGGAGCGGCTGCCTTTCGCCTTCTACGCCGTGCTGCGCCGCCTCACCGAGGCCTCGTCCCCCAAGCGCCACGACGGGGCAGGGGTGGGGGGCGCCGGCGGGGGGGGCCTGCAGGTGGCCGCCGCCGTCGCGGCCTTCCAGCCGTTTCTCGGCGGCCTCTTGGACGCCATCGTCCTCACGCTCAACAGCCTGAGCCACGAGCTGCTCCAGTCGGCCGAGAGGTTCAGCTGCCTGGAGCCCGCGCTCTATCCGCTGCTGGATGACGGAGGAGAGGCGGCGCACGGCGACGGAGACGGCGGCGGCGCGCGGGAGTCCGCCTGCTCAGGTGCGGGAGCGAGTGGCCGAGCGACGCAGTGCTAACCCTGCTTCCCCAGAATTGAACCTCGGTTCATTTTTCCCGAAACGGTGTTGGCCGATATAGTTCCCGTCGCACGATGCGGTGCCGCCACCTGCCACCGCCACGCGGTCACGCGAGGTCACGCGAGGTTAACATTGGTTAAAGCGCCACCGTTGTATACACACGAGCAGCCCGTGTGTCAATCCACTGCTGGATGAGGGCCTCCCCTTACCCGTACTGCACCTCGCTTGTCAGGGTCGGTTGGTGAAGGCAGGGAGCATAGACCTCGGAGCATAGAATCAGAGTACATCAACGGATTTTTGCCGCACTACCCAAAATGTAGCCCCACAACCGCTTTGCGTCACCCGTGTTATGCAAAGGATAGTCGCCCATCCAAGCGTTGTCATAGCTCAGCCCAGCGAATCTCGGGAGGCGTGACAAGGTCGGACGCAATCTGTGGTATCGTCGTCACGCTCTTCCGCTCAGATTTGTATTTCATCGGTAAAGTGTTGTGCGTTGTGGGGAAGGGTGCATCTGAGTGCAGGGAATTCTTGGCGCAGAGAGCGCCGGATTCAGGGGGCAGAACCGACCACTCTGACAACCTCGGCACCTTGTGCGTTCGTGTGAAGTGTTGCGCAATCACAATCAAGGCTATTTTGGGTTAGATTGCATGAGTATAAATGGGTCGTTAGGCCACCACCATCTGAAACAGCCAATGAGTAAGGTTTGTCGCATAAACAAAACGTGGCAATTAGTTCCTAGTTCAGCACTATGTGGTGTGTTGGAGAGTAAACCCACTACAACATTTACAATGATGACAGCAACCAGCTTCGTCAGGCGACGTGCCAGAGTTACCGTGCCTGATGGTGTTCGGCAGTTGGCTGTGTCACGGGAATCTACTGCACGTGTAACGTACATCTTTGGAGGTGTGCTGTGGATGGTTGCACTTTCCCCCAGCCATGTGACCGTGTGTGTTGGAAGAGTAAGCCGGCACTATTTGCAAATTGAAGTGTTAAAACGCGAGTGTCATCTAACTCCCGGCATCCACAAACTTACGTCGTTACGTATTTGTTTCAATAAAATAAAGTCACAAATAACGCAGCCATCCGCGATCGAGCCGAGGTTGCAAACGGACGGCAACCTCCAAATGGGGGCCGGGGGTTTCAGCTAATGGCAGTCGTGGGGGGGGGGGGGAGTTCAGGTGGAGCGCTCAAAATGGCAGAAAAATGCGGTGGGCGACCACGAAACATTTTTCCATTCCGCTGCACCGCACCATTTTAGCGAACCACAAACCGCCCCTGAAGCCGTCGCAGCGGGGACGGGTTTGTGGCCTGGCCACGTCCGCCGCCAGGCTTCCAGCGTCGAGGCCGAGGAGGTTCGGAGACCCCCACCCCTAGGCGGCGAGCCGCCAGCGCAGCATCGCGTCGGTGACACAAGCGGCCTTCTTCCCCTGCGGACGTTGCTCCTCCTCCGCTCGTTGTGTTGTTTATTGTCGCGTCTGAGGCACAAACTCCTCCGGACCGCGTCCGGCTTGTGCCAGTGCCCGAACCAAGGAGTCGGCAACACTTCTGTCAATAACACGGTGGCCCGAAAAGGAGAAAAAGCAATATATATAACCGGTGACGCTTTGGGCAGTAGTCCCTCTTCATTGTAGAGACAGACAGTCCAGACAGAGCGAGTGACTAATATTTGTTGTACCCCGTGGGAGTCTTACGAATTTTTTTTTCAGAATGACGTTTTTCATGTCGGAGCCAGATTTGCTTAACAAGCTTCCCGTCTGCTGACTGGGCACTGGTGCGGTAGCCGTGTGCCTGCCTCAAAGTCGCAATGTGGCAGAGGTCAAATTGTGGTCAGGGGTCAGCTCAGCCCAGCGTCTCTCCCCTCGGCTTTTGCGGGAGATCGATAAATCCTGTCGCACGGGGAGACGGGCCCGGCTGGCTTGCCGCCGCTAATGGACTCGAGCGTAGCGCGGCTGAGTGGCAGCGTGCAGGTGCAGTGTGAGGGTGCAGCATGCGTGTGTAATGATGAAAATGCAGCGTGCGTGTGCAGGGTGCCAGTGCAGCGTGCGTGTGCAGCATTAAGTGCGCAACGCTGAATGTGCAGCGTGCGTACAAGCGTGAATATGCAATGCTGAGTATACATGAGTGTGGCGTGAGTGTGCACCGCTGAGTGTACAGAGTGAATTTGCAGTGTGCAGCGTGCATGTGCAGCGTGAGTATGCAATGCTGAGTGCAGGGTGCAGAGTGCATTGTGCAGTATGCGAGTGCAGCGTGAGGGTGCAGCGTGAATGTGAAGACGCTGCGACTGAGTGCGGGCGAATCCGGGCAGTGTCTGGACAGGACATTGGCGCCCCCTAAGGTCCACGAGATTAAATGCAATCAACATCGTGGAAGTCTGAAACTGTTTTTAAATTCGAATGAATCTTCCCATCCTTGTGGATTTTGAGTTTTCCATAGCACTGTAATAGTTTTTGTTCCAGAGCAAGCAGTGCAGTAAGATACAATAACCACATTTACATCTCACCGCATGCCGCCCGGTCACCCACCGTCGACCCCAACGGCCATGCCGCTTAGAAACCAGACGGAGAGCCTCTACGCTCCCGGCAAACGCGCCTCGGCAAACGCCACGGCCGCCTTTAAATCCAACGAGTTGTCTTCACGCGTTCGTGACACAAACGCGCCCTCCTCTTCCCCAACGAGTTCCCCACCCGAGGGCAGGTCCGTAGCTCAAGCTACCCCGAGAGCCATCTGATCTCAACGGCCCCCCTCTTGTGTCCGAGGGCTCTTGAGCCATCACCGGAGGAGGGGAGCGACGATGGAGTTGGGGTTGCCCTCAGTGCCTCCTCAACGGCGGTGTTTTGTTAGCGACACCATCGCTCAGTGCGGTTTAATGTCACGCCTGGGACCGCCCCCCCACCAACGCTAATGTTTAGAAACGATGCGTTTAGAGATCTTCGGCTGCTCTGAATCTCCAACGTGATAAGCCACTTGGTTGAGCTACCATTTGTGGTAGCCAAGTCGCTTCTGAAAAAGAGCTACGTCGAGCATCAGCGGTCCTTACCTGGTTAAATAAAAATGGTTTACACAGCGGTTTAGTTTATCTTTGCAGCTGGTAGCCGTCACGACCTTGTCTACAGAGTGTGCGCAACAATGACGATGTCCTCTTGATATTCACAGTACGCTGTTATTCCCATTTGGGAACGCTTTTGAAGACAATTTGTTACAGATGTATTCTGAAAAATAGCTATATAGGCTCAGTGGGTCATACCTGGTAAATAAAATAGTAATCTGAACGTATACGCAGTAAGTGCACAGCGTTGTCCACACCCACCGAAATCAACTATCCTCTCTCATGATTAAGCCATCTCGAGCATTTGAAACCGTGGTGCCATATCCGTTGTGATTTCACACAACCGCATCTTTTTGTTGGATAAAACCCAGAGCCGCACCCTGCGCTCAGCCCGCCGGCCCGCTGCTCGTTGGGCACGTCCCCCGGTTTCGCCGGCACGGCCGAGCCGAGCGGCATTACGCCGAGTTGACCCCCACTCCCCCCACCCATGCGCGCCGTGCCGGTTGCAGAAGCGGACGAGGGCCCCCCCGGGGGGTACAAGGCTGCCGCGGACGTGACACTTCTGGAGGTGGCGGTGTTGGAGCCGGCGGCGGCGGCGGAGCGGCGGGAGAAGCGGCGGCCTGCACGGCCGTGGGACCACGTGCACGTCAAGACGGAGCATCCCCCC
Organism: Lethenteron reissneri; assembly: GCF_015708825.2. Taxonomy (NCBI): domain Eukaryota; kingdom Metazoa; phylum Chordata; class Hyperoartia; order Petromyzontiformes; family Petromyzontidae; genus Lethenteron; species Lethenteron reissneri. The sequence continues at coordinate 1,296,620 of NC_083781.1, read as the reverse complement.
GAAGGTAGGGGGCAGAGCGAGAGACGGCCACCGGCGGTGACCGTGGGCGGGGGCGGTGGGGGGTCCCGAGAGAGCCGAATTCTAAAAGGCCACGAGCGAGAAGCAAAAGGGCCCCGGTGGGGTCGTGCCACCGCACGCTAGCCGGCCGGACCGCAGCCACCCTACGCCGAACCGAGCGAGCCCAGCAGGGCCCCCCACGCGCCGGCCGTAACCCTTGACCCTGAGCGCGTTGCGTTGTGTCGAGTCAGCAGTTGTTGTGCTCATGGGGCACGCGTCTGGGCCGATCTCTGGGACTGGGTCCCATCTCTTCGGAAGAGCAGTATCTTATACCGTAACCGTAAAACCACTATAATTCACCGGAATGGTTTACAACATCAACGGCACATTATTTATATAATAAACAACTGCGATGTTGACATGATTATTATTAACTATCAGCTGTGCTATTAGGAAGCCATTGGAGCTATGCACCGTGTTAAATCTAGATTGAAAACTCATTTATTTCAAACTGTTTTTTGTGTTTAGTTTGTTGTCCTTCCCCCGCATCTCCGATTAGCACGGTTGGCTTTGTATGGTGCGAAAGAAGTTCGGCATACATGGTTCGCGTGATAACTATTTGGCTTATCTGTGGGACCCTTTTTCCACTATCAAGATATCGAATGTTAAAAAAGGCGTTTTACCCTTTCTGGAATAAATACCGATGTTTAGATGTCCAAACACCAAAGCATTAATAGATTGGGTTCAGCAGTCATCAATGTTAATACTGTGGTGTTTGCATTGTGCTTGTACCAATCACCTTTTGGCGGTCTATAGCACTGGTGAGGCAAAGCCATATCAAAGGCAGTGTCTGGTGCAGGCCTAACAGTTTCAAGGACAGTGAGTACAGTATAAAATCACAGATGGTTTGCATTCTTTTTAGCACGAGTATGCGTGGTTCATTTGTAAGAGGTGTCTATTTGGCGTGTGAACATCTCAACACCTGTGTTCATGCCGGAAAGGGTGAAGCTTTGCTTTTATTGTTATCGCTAAATAATTTGCCGGCTAGGCGGGTGATCACGGCAAAAATAACCGATTCACAATTCACCCGCTGCCAAAACAACGCGACGGTGCCCGTGCCAAGCGTGGAACTTTGCGTTCGTCCCCCTCGCAGACCCGGCGAGCCGCTCGGCGCGGCACGCGGCGGCGGCGTTGGGGGAGCGACACCGCGCGTCCCCTGCGGGGAGGGCCGCCGCCTTCGGCGAAGACGAGTCGGTCGACCTGAGCCGCGTGTGGAAGGGGCCCAGCCCCAACAAGCGCAGGGCCAAGGCCGCGGGTGAGAGACTCTCCCCGCACGTCTCCCCGCGCGTCTCCCCACGTGTCTCCCCGCGCGTCTCCCCCGTGCGTCTCTCCGCGCGTCTCCTCCTCCATCGCTGCACAGATCCGCCGCTGGGGGGGATCGCGACGATCGTGCTCGCAATGCGCCGGTCACGTCGGGAGGGGATGTGGGGCCGGATTTCTCTTTTGTGTTCGTCTGAAAAATGTGAATACGCAGATGTGTAACCCGGTGTGTAGGCCCAGGATGCGCTCCTGAAACCAGAACTTTATTGGAAAGTACTCAAATCACAGCAGAAATGTGGGATGGCGGATAGTAGCATGGTACAGAACCTACTACGACTAGTACTACCAGAGATGGAATGGTGGATGGTAACGTGGTACAGAACCTACTACGACTAGTACTACTAGAGATGGGATGGTGGATCGTATCGTGGTTACAGAACCTAAAGAGTGGATGCTCAGTAAACCAACGTTGTCTCTTAATGGTAAAGTTCGTAAAATCTCGAGTACGTGGTGGCGTGGTACAATGGTACGCAGTATGGGACTGGGTATCAACGCGTTGAGGACGTTACAGCGAAGGTACCCACAGCAGGAGGGAGGGCGTAAATCGGGCTGTGACTTTACACATCGGGAGACGAGACGGGACGGGAGGTCAGCGCAGCGATGGGGGACCCCCGGGCGGGGCCCTGCGAGTGTCGTGGCCGCCCGTGGTTCACGCGCCTCTCCGTGGCGTGCGTTCGGGTCGTTGGGCGTGTTGTTTTCGTCCGTGATGTCCCTTCCGTTGTTTCGCTCCGCGTGCTATTGAGGCCTTCCTCGGGAGAGGAGCGTCGTGCAGAACAACGAGCATCCTCCAACCCTAAAACGCACGGCCCCTTTGTTATCACTCCACTGCTGGTTGAGGGCCTCCTCTTCGTGTCTGTACGGGCTGTGGGGGATTATTGGGCCGTGCTTCACCGTCAGCGCGGGTTTGTGGAGATGGGGCGGTTAAATGTGGAAGTATAGCAGTACAGTACGACGTTTGGTTTTTTTGCTCTGCGCTCCACTGCTCACCACGTTGCCCTGTGACAACTAGCACTGCAAAAGTAGTAAATGTTTTTATATCTGTGCAGCAAGGTTTATAATTCAACCGCGTGCCAAGCGCGGTAACTAAAACCATTTATAAATTACCCACAAACCCATAGCTGCACCGACCTCAGTCGTCGTGGCGCAAAGTGCCCGCCTGCGCTCAGTCTTCCTCCCTGTGTCCTGGCAGTCGACCACGGCGCGAGGTTCCCCGAATCCGGCGAGCAGCAGCACGCTCCTCCCATCGCCGGCGTCACCGCCGGCGGCGTCTATCGGAAAGCCCCGGCGGCGCACGACGCCTACGAGCAGCCGCCTGCCGAGTACCGGCCGCTCGACAAGAATGGCGAGGGCCCCTGGGGCGAGGTCCAGGAGGCCGCGGCGCAGGAGGCCGTCGGGAACGGCCTCGACCCAGCCGCGTACTCCCACCGGGAGACCCCCGAGCCCTACAAGAGGGAGGCGCGGCGCCTCGCCGGTTCCCCCGACGAGGAAGTCGCGGCCGAGACGGAGCCCGGCGTCAAGGCGGCCGGGGACGGGGACGCGGCGGCCTACGGCCCGCGCGACCCGGTCTACGGCCTCGCCGGCGGGGGCGGCGGCCAGAGGCCGTACGCGGAGGAGCACGGGCGCTACTCGCCCGGCAGCTACGTGTCCGCCATGCAGCTGGCGCAGCTCGGGGCCATGGCGGCCGAGGGCTCGGCGGAGGACGCGATGGCGCGGCGGTTCTGGTGCGACCAGTGCGGCATGCGCTTCACGCACTCGCACGTGCTGATCCGGCACAAGCGGCGGCACACGGGCGAGAAGCCGTTCGAGTGCCACGAGTGCGGAAAGCGCTTTTCGCGCACCTGTAGCCTGGCGCGGCACCGGCGCACGCACGAGCGCCTCGCGCAGGACTTCACCGCCGTCATGGGCTACGGCGGCGCCGGCAGCGGAGGCGGCGTGCCCGACGGCCCCGGCGAAGCGCAGCCCTTTCCGAGCCAGTCGCCCATCTGTCCGCCGTGAGCGATCTCGCAAGCGAGAGGAGCGAGCGAGCCGGTGGATGGGTTGAGGGCGTGGATGAGAGGGTGTGGGCGAGTAGGTGAGAGAATGAGTGAGTTAATTAGTGAGTTAGCGAGCAAACAAGTGAGTGGGAAGTAAGTAAGAGGGATTCGTGATGAATAGGTAAACGAGTGGCTGAACGAGCGAGCGAGTGACCTGTGAGCGGACGAGTGAGCTCGTGAGTGAACTGCATTCTGGATGAGTGAGCGAGCGAGCGAGCAAGGGCTGACTTTTGCAACGTACAGTGCCACGCAGTTAGTTTAACACCTAGGCTTTCGCGACCAATATCATCCATTATACAGGTTTTTTTGGGTTAGATTGCATAAAAATGGAAATGTTTAGTTAAACCCGCCACCACCTGACACAGCCAATTAGTAAGGTTTGTTACGTAAACAGAACATGGCATTACTAGTACAGCATACCAACACACCGGTGTGCTGTACTAGTAACGAATTGTTGGCTCTCCAACACACCGGTGTGCTGTACTAGTAACGAATTGGCACGTTCTGTTTACGTGACGAACCTTATTGGCTGTGTCAGGTGGTGGTGGGTTTAACGGCACATTTATATATTTACGTGATCTAACCCAAAAAAACCTGTATTATGCCACGCAGTCGTTGGTTGTGTGTTTCGCTGTTGTATGAGGATTGGTAAAAGAAAAAAATCCTGGAATAAAAAGTTCCCTTCCATGGATGGCAGCTGTGCCCAGTCTGAAACGGCATTGCCTACGCAAGGCCTCATCTCAACCAGGCCTGCCCGGGTTTGGTGGCTCGGAAAATATTTCCGCATCCGGCACACGGCATGCAGTATGTTTCTCGCTGTGGCTGCGATTACCACTCACGAGCCGCCTGCTCCAGGCGACCGGCGACCCGGGTCGTGTCAAAAGAAAAATGGACTCGCCGAGTGTTCGCGGGCGGGTTTCCGAGTTTGCGTGTCGCCTGTTAACAGCCAGCTTGAGGATGTATAATAGATGTTACTATTTACCTATGAAGGCCTCACTTGGGATGTTTAGCCATGTTGTCGAGAGATTCTATCCATGGGAAGGAAACGGAATTCCCATGAACAAAATCTCACGAAAAAAAACTTGTGTGGGAAACACTCCCACATCAAGGTAGATAAGAAATCTACTTTCTGTACTGCCTTGTGCACTGCAGCGAGTCTCCTTTGTGTTTTTTTCTTCTCCCATATCTATATAAATAGCGTTTTTTTAACGGCTGTTGAATAAGCGGACCTTTTTTTTACCGTGAGGCGGATCCGTCAGCACTGCGTAGGGATTTCTCCGCGCTGTGTCAGATACGTTTTCTTTTTGGTAGGCAGCAGTTGCGCCTTTGCGAGGAGGGAGGAGGGAAGAGGAGGTGGAGGCAGGAGGCGGGAGGAGAGCAGTTTTACTATCCTGGACAATAGCGGTGGACGATAGCGGTGGGCGAGCACGCTCCCCGGCACTTGCGCTCCGGCACATCGGCGTTGTGTCAGTGCCGTCGAAGCCGATCCGGTGCGTGGGTTTAGTTTCGTCGATCTCTTTATGGGGGAAAGCTTCGCTTCTCGATTTTATTTCATTTTTTTCGCGCCACACAAACGGCCCAAAAGAACTAACGGAGCTCGGTTCTTTGGTTTCGTCGCCGGGTTTGTCAAAGGTGCACCCCTCTACGTTGCGCGGCATGGCTGTGGCCGCCCGCTCATCTTGCTCTTGCGTCTGGTGGCTTCGTTTGAACTTCATCGTGGTTGTCCATTTTCTTTTTGAACTTTGCAACAACAAATTAACCGTGTGTGTGTGTGTGTTTTTGTTTTGCCTGTTCATTTCATATATATATAATCTCTCGCATTCATTTATTCCAGGCGCCCAAGCAAGACTGTTTTTTATTACGTTATTCCAAAGATTGATAAGAAATAAAAAATACCATAGGCACTGAATGTTACTTAGATATTTGCACTGTTTGGCAATGCAATGCAGATGATGCTTTTGCTGCGATTAATGCTGACAATCAATGAACCCAGTGCTCGAACTTGTTCGCAGCGATGACCAGTGGTCGAAATGGAAATGTAGAATCCCCACCGCCGGGTGATGAAACCGAATCGCCCTGCGGCGCGCTTTCATTTCCCTTTCCCCTCTGCGTGGAACATCGCAGCGTCGGGGACGGGGGGGCCGTTCCACTAAGCGCCCGTGCGCACACACACGCGTGCGTGCGCGCGAGTCCGGCTGTCGTGAGAAGTGCCGGCGTGGCGTACCGCGAGTGTACCCCGGCTCTGTTTCGATCGCTGGTGATGCACTCGTAGCCAAATTGCCTCTTTGTTCCACTGCGCAGCAACAACGACAGCAACAGGCGAGCCGCGCTCCGGGCTGCGCTGAGCCAGCCCAGCGTGACTCGGGAGGCGGCAAGGATTTAGTTTGTTTGTGTGTTTACCCCGCCACTGCAGAAGCCAAGCCGGTGCCGTGTTAGCTGACGTCACGAACGCGTCGAGTCACGAACGCATCGAGTCACGCGTAGGTTGACGCGACTCCGTGATGGGCTCATTGGTTGCTCACGGGCGAACGCCGCACGTGCGGATGCCTCTGCGAGTGTGTGCTCCTGTGTGACTGTGAGTGAGTGTGTTCTCCTGTGTGAGTGTGTGTGTGAGTGTGTGCTCCTGTGTGACTGTGTGTGAGTGTGTTCTCCTGTGTGAGTGTGTGCGACTGTGTGAGTGTGTGTTAGTGTGCGACTGTGTGCGACTGTGTGAGTGTGAGTGTGTGCTCCTGTGCGAGTGTGAGTGTGTGCGACTGTGTGAGTGTGTGACTGTGTGAGTGTGTTCTCCTGTGTGAGTGTGTGTGAGTGTGCGACTGTGTGAGTGTGTGTGAGTTTGTGCTCCTGTGCGAGTGTGTGTGAGTGTGCGACTTTGGAAGTGTGCGACTGTGTGAGTGTGTGCGACTGTGTGAGGGTGCGAGCGTGCGTGCGTGTGTGCGTGCTCCTGTGTGCTCCTGTGTGCTCCAGCGTGCGCGCTGTCCAGCCACGATGAATTGTCGTCGGTGACTTCGTCGGAGCGCCCTGCCGTTGGGCCTGACACCGCGATCTGCACGATCCCCCCCCCCCCCCCCCGTTTCGGCTGCGTCGCCGTGTTTGTCACTCGAAATGCAGCACTGCGCATTTTGCGTAAGTTATGGACAGCAAGCTTGATACGTTTTTTGCAGTTTTTAAATTATATTTGCATGGTGTACCAAACGTTTGTAATAAATCAACAAAAACGGAGGCTGTTTTTTGTCTGGTGCGCATGCTTTTATTTAAATGTTATTTTACCAGGTGTGAGACCCACTCAGCTATGTAGCGATTTTTTTTTTTAAACGATCTGGGCACAAATGATAGCCCAACCAAGTGGCCTATCATGTGGACATGTTTCGCAGCCAAATAATCTAAACGCGTGTTTCTAAAACCTGAGGGCCCACAGAAAATTTTACGCGACCACGGGGAAATGTGCAGGCGTCAGGGTCGGGATGGAATCCACGGCCTGTTGTATACCAAGGTAGTTGACATCTCCGAGCCACCGTGGTGCAAGGAACACGATGATCAGATCCGCGTTTCCCCAGGCAACTGGGGCAACTGGGGCAACGGACTCAGATCCGTCCAACTTCTGCACGTCACCAGCTGACTTCACGGCTCCGGATGCTTGTGGAGGCCATCATCCAGCAGTGGCTAGATCATGGCTGATGATGATGAGACAATCGTGACTTGGCGAGGAATCCCTCCACCTCTGCCAGCGTCGCCCCGTGCACGCCGTAGCTGTGAACATGCTTTGCTTCATTGATGTCTATTATTAGGCTCGCAATACAAGCGTGCAGTGAGGACCGACGTTTTTCTATTCGTGAATGTTCGATGCAATGAGATCATGTGAGCCCTGCCGGCCACTCGAGGCCGATGCACCCATCTCGGTGTCAAACATCCCGGACTCGCGAACCCGATATGGCGACAATTCGTGGAATCTCCGCGGTGGGGTGAAATGTGGGTACGCGCCAAGCCTCACCCCACGTGGGCTTCTCGCCGTGGGAACGGCTCCTCGTGGTCAGAGCGCCGCGCACGGGCACAGCGCAGGTCTGGAGCGCCCTCTTCGTGTTGGCCTCGTGTTTTGGTCCGGGCTGTGACATTCACCGGCCGAGTCATCGAGTTACCTTCGCAACGAGCCTGCTATCTTGCAATTTTATTTTGTGTAATCAGGTATTCTTCTACTATCGTACGGCTGATGTAGATGCAGAACAACGACCACGACTTCACATTCAAGGTGGTCAAGCCAGACAACCGCGTCACGGGCAAGCGGAGTAGTGCACCAGCATCATCAACATCATCGCTGTGATGTCTCCTTCGTATTTGTGGATCGGGGCATTGCGTCGTGACGCGTGGTACGGTCTGTTCTGGATGACCACAGTCGCACCACTACTGGAGAGAACTTTTAATTTTACATTTGTGCATCAGGTATCCGCATCCGCTGCCATGGTGTGTGCAGCGGATGCGTCGCCCACTGCGTCTCTCTCGACCCGGCCAGGCGGCTCGCGATCCCAACAGGAGGGTCCTGCCAAGGTGGAAGTGATCTGTCGCGTCCACGGTGAAGCAAGACGGCGCGTAGTCCGGCAGGAATGACCAGGGCGGCCTGTCTGGAGTCGAAGCTGCGATCCTCCGCCACAAGGAAGCGACGCGGCCAAGTCGCTCCCGCTGGGCCGCACGTCACCGAGACGAGGAGGGGGGGGTCCTCGTCCAGCAGTGGATCGACACCAGGTGGGGGGGGGGTGCAGGGTGGGAGAGTGGGATTAGTTCCCTCGAGCCCGGGACTTCGGCTTCGCTCCGGCCGGGGCAGTCCGGGACGCCCCTGCCCAGGTGATTATTTTGGCACCCAGCCACACGCCTCATTTAGCATGGGCTTTGTTTTGTTGTATAAATATTAACTTGCTCATAGGACTGTAGGAATATATGGTGTTTTTATTCTCTTTGTTTACCCAGGAAAGCCTCGCTGGCTCTCGACTCTTCTTTCAGGCGGGTCCTGCCAAGTGTTCGCAGTAGGGGGCGATGTTGCCGAAGTTGCCCTCATGTTCACCGAGTCATTTGCAGGCAACGGCGTCAGCAATTGGGATGTTTGACCAATGCCAGTTCCATTGCTGTCGTGGGGGTTTCTGTTTCTGCCGTGGCAGGAAAACGGAGGACCCGGAGGAAACCCTCACGGAGCAGGGGGAGAATGCACACACTTCGCACGGAGTGCGGGCGGCGGCTAAGAACGTGGTCTGCAATTCCGACACAAGTGGAGGCAGCGGCGAGGGTTGGTGGACCACACGGAGATGTTGTTTGTGAAACTCCCCGTGGGCGTTGAGGGAGGGGGGGGGGCGCACGCACCGTGGATCGCCAGGAGTCCAAACTGTTCCGTCTGTCAGGGATCGAGCAGCGGGGCCGGCAAACTGCGGCTCTGGGGCCGCATGTGGTGGCTCTTTAAATATTGTGGGGAGGGGGGGGGTGTTTTTGTTTGACCGAATTCGGAGAAAAAAATTCTCCGCTTGTTATTTTGGGATAGAGAGTGTGGCCCCCTCCCTCCCTCCCCACCCGGGTGCTCCGGTTTTCTTCCCACACATAAACGCTCATTCATTTGGCAATAACGCCTTGACATATATATAGAGGACCGCAGATCTTGGCCAACTGTTAGTGCCACTGGCTCGACGTGTGGCTCCTGCTGTGTTTCCCGCTCGTCTGTGGTTCCTCCTCGAGGTGCTGAGTCGTCCCCTCTCTCTCTCCCTGGGAGAGTGGGCGAATTCCGTGCGGCATGCGGTATTTGTTGTGGTGAGGCTGCTATCGTGCCACCCTGCTGCACTGATGATTGCTCATTTCTCATTTTAATTCATGTAACGACTTAAACAAGGCGCGTAATTAAGAATTCGCTATTTTCTTGTTACGGCAGAAGTGTGACGAGATGCGACGGGTTGATGAGAAGGGTGGGAGTGCGTGATGAATGTGATGGCGATGATGATGCTGGGAGCAATAAACGAAGATGAAAGGGACAGTGAGTGGTTAGTGACGGAAGTTGTGAAGTTGGGATGGTGGCGGTCGTGGTGGGGAAGGGAAATTGTCGAGAGGAGTTTTGGTGTCCAGGGCTGACGCGGGGATTGGCGCGGGGATTGGCGCGGACTCACCAACGGTGGCGTTACGGCGGACGACTCTTCGTGCCAGCGATCCCATCATCATTATCACCGCCATCACTTGAAGGACGTTTCACGTTGACGCGGCGTATGTTCTCGTGCTGGGAGCACAGCGAAGCGCAAACGCGAGACAGTCGAGAGAGAGAGGGTCGTGGGGAAGAAACCCGATGTGGTGGCGATCATCGTCAATTCGTGTCGTGGAGAATTGTACCGCCGGAGCCCGAGGTCCACAGCTCTCGTGAAAAGAGCTCTCGGGTGGCGTCGCGTGTTTTTATTCGCCATGACGTCCGACGTTTCGCTACCCATGCTGCTGGATGAAGGCTTCTTGGAGACCTGAGGACTCCCGTGTCACAGCGCAGATAACAAACGCGACACATGCGCCAATGGCACCGTCGCCCTAAAACACAAACTAGTTACTACAGGCAACGTTTCGGGCAATGGCCAG
>NC_083781.1:573831-624271 GCF_015708825.2 Lethenteron reissneri | reverse complement strand
CATCGAGTGGAGCAATGCATTCGTTGGGAAACCCAGATTTTCATCAGGACCTTCAACCTTGAAGTGTGGGGTAGCAGCTGGTGTGGAGATCAGGCTCTATCTTCTGCTATGTAGCCCAGAGGCAGCCCTCCTGCACCACTGGGGGTTGGGATGAGTAGCGGAGGACGGGGGGCGAAGGGGGTGAAGGGCGAACGCAGGGTCCGAATTCCTGCTGCTGCTACCCGCGATGTCAGCAAAACCTCTCTCACTCACATGTGCACACAGACAGACAAAGATCCCCTGTGTAGCCTTACGACTGTTGGGGCAAATGTTGTTAGCGAACACCTATGAAGGCCAGCGCGGTACACGAAGACGTAGATGGCCAGCACCACGCCCGACCACCTTTGTCTCCCCAGTGCTGATATTTAGACTCCGCACCAGGTACTCACTTGAGGCCAAGTCGACCTAGAGGAGACACAGGACCGGTTCAGATTATCGTCACCTATGTTGGCCATGAACGAGAATCGAAATCAGGTGACTGGGTATGTATCGCAGTGCACGTATCACTGCGCCACCGCCCTCGATACACGCACACACGCGCACCATCCCAAAACTTCAGTGGGTCTCCTCTCCCCTCATCCACGGACTGCCGCTTCGCTCTGCATTCTAATAGGTGACTCTTTGGTGAAGATAACAGCTGTGCACACACACAATCGACCCATTCAGCAGTGCTGAGGAAAGGCACTACACTTGCAAATTCCAGCTACAGCTATATATAGCGGCGGGACGCTCCTCGTCACTGCTGCTGCCATCACAGCGTGGAGTTGCAGCAGTGAGACTGAAGTGGCTAAGGCGTACATTGGAGTGATCCCGAGGTATCGGTGCCAACTCTAATGCGTGTAGGTCACGTGGGACTAAAACAACAGGAATTCACACGACGATAGGTAAACCCGTATAGGGCTCACTCTATACACATACAGCGCACAAAGTGCGAGGCTCGAAGAGAAACAATGATTCTCTCTCGCCAGGAACAAAGAAAAGTCGAAGATTAGAGGCCGCCAGTGCAGGACGGCATGAGCACGTTCTACGGACGCGCGAGCCTTCAGTGACTGCGGAGTGTTCCGCCACTCACGAGCCGACTAGTAGTTGTGGCGACTCCTCGGGATCTCGCGGATGCAGAAGGACGCAAGCTGTGCGCGGCGCTACCATGAACACCATCGCCACGTGGGTGAGGAGGCATTCGTGGCTGAGCAGCGTGGCCGCCTTTGGGATCCTCTTCGCCGGTGCCGACGCGGTCCAGCAGAGATTCTTGGGACCTCCACCGCCTCCCAGCCACCACCAGCGTCCCCCCCATCACCCCGACGGGGCCCGCACGGCACGGGCTGCGCTGCTGGGCCTCGCGTTCCACGGCAACTTCAACTACGTGTGGCTACGGGGCCTGGAGAGGGCGATTCCGGGGAGTGCGGCGCGGGCAGTGGTGGTCAAGGTGCTGGCGGATCAGACGGTGGCCGGGCCCATCACCATCTCGGCCTTCTTCACTGGTACCCGCTTAGCCTTCGTCAGGGGGCAGTGGGGCGATAGCCCTTCCTTGACACACCATACATCGGCATTCGTGAATAATAATTGAGGAAATGCGTTGAATGTTTGTTTATTAATGTCTGTTCGTTATATGAACAAATATTTAAATTGAACGTCCTAAAGATCCATAGAAGTGTATATGTCCACCCCTGGCGATAACGACTTGCTAACGAGAAAGCATTCCCCAGTGAGCACGACTGTTGACCACTTCCCCGGTAACGGTCTCCAATTCACAGGTGCCGACTGCTGAATGCTGAACACTCTCCAACGTTCACGAGTCGGCGTGCCTCTCTCACCGCCTAAAGATTTGCAGGCAACTGCTTTGTATTGACCAGAAACGATGGAGAATTCACAAATGAACGTTTAGCGTTCACCAGGAAGCCCTCACCGGTCACTGCCATTCAGTCCAAGAGTCCGATCGAGGCGCCTTGCTTACTCCATCGCCCTTCATAGGGCTCACGGAGATGTCTGACTAGACCAGGGGTCGGCAACCTTTCCAAGAAGAGGAGGAGGAGCCATTTCAACACGTAGACTTTCGCGACCAATATCATCCATAATAGAGTTTTTTGGGTTAGATCACTTAAAAGTAATTACTGGCGAAATGTCGTACTCAGATTGTACATGTTGTGGCTTGGTTCTCCAACACACCGGTTAGTGCTGTACTAGTGACGAATTGGCATGTTCTGTTTACGTGACAACCCTTACTAGTTGGCTGTGTCGGGTGTTGGCGGGTTTTAACGACACATTTATATATTTACGCGATCTAACCCAAAAACGTCTATGATGGAGGAACCATGTTTTGTGTTTTTGTCTTTGACTAACATCGTTCGAGATTCGCATCACACGCGGAGCTATTTGAACACAAACACAGCAGCAGGTATGCAACAGATGAGAAGTTGATCAGGTATGCGTCTATTTAGTTTGTGTCCCAATTTAGTTTCTCTTTAGCAATAGTTTGACTGTTGTACATTTTGTTGTATGTATCCCCTAAGCATTTGGGGGTGTATCCCCTAAGCATTTGGGGGTGCCGCGGTAGCAAGGTGTTAACTCCCTCGCCTGGTATATAGGAGGTCGTGGGTTTGATCCTGATCCTGACGATGCCTGTATATTTGGAGTTTGCATGTTCTCCCTGTGGTCGCGTGGATTTTTCTCCGGGTCCTCCGATTTTTCCCTCCACATTTAAAAACATGCATTTAGAGTATTTGGCTGATATACATTTTCACATAAGCCACTTGTTAAGCTATCGTTTGTGATCGCCAGGTCACTTCTGTAAAAGAGTTATACAGTTCAGTGGGCCTTACCTGGTACAATAAACATAGGTTAGGTTAGGTATTCATCGGAAACTGCTTACCATGTATTGTGCCCCCTAAGCATTCACCCGTAGTTTCTGCCACAGTGTGTCACTGAATACGTCTTTAGTCCAAATGTTGGTGAAATGTGCGTGCGTCTCGATCACCAACAACAGAAACAACAACGGGGAAAACTGACAAGGGCCGTGTGCTCTGGAACTATCGTAGAGAGTTGCCCCACTTATTGTAGTTTGGCAGCTCTGAGGCAATGGTTAGGATTCTACATTTCCAAGGAGGCATTCTGTCTATCCCAACCACTGGCAGACTTCTGACAAACTCAAGTCCTGGATAAAAAACATGCCTCCTCGCGCCTTGTAAAATAAAGGCTTTACAAGTTAAACGTGTGCCGAGTTTGCAATCATTAATAGTGCAATTGCTTAAGTATCACCGGTTTAATTATGCGTGCAAGCACTATTGCAGTGGTCTCCTGTGAAGACAACTGCCTCTGCCCAGATAATATTTCACTGCTGGCTCACAGTTTGAGCTGAGATACTTTGGGCTGTGTTCTTAGCCACAGCTCACTTCTGGCTTGGCCTCTAATGCGGATCAGTTCAGACTTGAGCCGCATTTAAAAGACGCACGAGCGAGCCGCTCAGCCGTGGCTCGGCTCAGGGTGAGCTCATGAACATCCTGGGCATGGCTGAGGCTGTGCTCGGAGCCAGCTAAAGTTAAGCGTGGCGTGAACCGGCTTACTTGAGCCAGAATCAAGCTTGAGATGAGCTGTGACTAAAAATACTGCCCTTCACTTTCACTTGCTTATCTAGTGACTACACCTTTCAACATCTTTTTTTTGTCTCGTGTGCAGGGATGAGTCTGCTGGAAGGAAAGCCAGACATTTTTAAGGACCTCAGGCAAAAGTTTTGGCCAACCTATAAGGTGTTGAAAATGTCAAATTAAATCACACGCGGCTTCATATCAACATAAGTGTGTGCACATTGACTTCACTATCCCACAGTAATTTTGGTGATCACAATGCCATTAATATGTATAGTATAACGAGATGTTATAACCTGGCCAGATGGCAACACGGAGAGCATTTGACTCAATTACATGGTCGTGAGTTCATAATCCTGTCAGCAAATGAATCAACCCTTCATCCCTCTGGGAACAATAAAATATCTTAAAATTTGTGAGGAGGTCACCAGTAGTGCTCATATGGTTAAACTGGTCCATGCCAAAACAATGTGGAATTTACACCAATGGTTCATGGCCACCAAATGAAAATCCCACTTCCTAAGCTTGTTTGTAAAGAGAGACTTTTCAGCCCATGTTTCATTTTTTATACCGATTACTTTTTTAACAGTCGAGCATTACTCTTTGGTTCTTTCGGTAAAGTCACGTAGAAAGAAAATAAATTAAATAATAGGATACGACGTTTCGATTGCTACACAAGCAACCGTCATCAGGTAAGAATGAATGAGAAAACAAACCTAGTAAACTTAGAAGTATAATGCAATACAACACAGAGAGTCGGTTAACACAACAGTCAACATCCTACCTGGTTGATTACGTTCTTCCAAAGATTGCTAAATTTGTGAGAGACAAAACACAGACACGGGGACACATAGACCGACACACAAGTAGAGAGACACACAGACACACAGAGATACACACATGTGTCTCTGCTTGTGTGTATATGTGTCTCCGTGTCTGTGTTTTGTCTCTCAAATCTAACAATCTTTGTAAGAACGTAATCAACCAGGTAGGGTGTTGACTGTGGTGTTAGCCGACTCTCTGTGTTGTATTGCATTGTATTTCTAAGTTTACTAGGTTTGTTTTCTCATTCCTTCTTACCTGATGATGGTTGCTTGTATTGCAATTGAAACGTTGTATTATATTATTTAATTTATTTTCTTTCTATGTGACTTTACCGAAAGAACCAAAGAGTAATTCCTGCAAGTCACGAAAGCTTTAAATCAAGTCGAGCATTGTAATCAATTTTTGTTTAAATTATCAGAATATGCTAAATTAAGTCGATAGCAGGGGCAGTCATATGTTTTGGGGAAGAAAACAGTTAGGTTGGCACAGTCAGCTTTGACCCGTATTTACCTGTTAGCCCAATCGAAATATCGTGAAGAACAGAATAGGTTAAAAGGCTGGATGGCTTTTTTCAAATACGAAGAAGTGCGCACTCACTTTATACACAAAGTCAAAGTGATGTCCTGCTGCTCAAACGAGCATTGGGGCGGTGCTCATCTCCCGTTGACAACTGTGAGCCAGCATGGAAAATCCACATTCCTATGGTGGGGGTGAGTCCCTCCATAGGGCAACCACTGTTGACTTCTCTACACAGTAGTACTCATTGTCTTGATTCCAGAGGGACGATGGGCTAAGTCAACCATCCACCAGGATTTGAACTCGCGCCTAATTGCGAGCCACGCTACCGCTGAGCCACCCGGCCAGTTATGTCTGTACACCGTGTTCACTGCTCCTCGTGTGAAGTCACGAACCACACTTGCCCCAACTGTATACGAGGCTGTGTGGGAAATCTTTGTCTTTGCAGTAAAATGAACGTTTATGCAATCTTCTCATTCTTCTTGTTGGCAGACGGGCGTTGTTTATTGGTCGGCAATGCAGGTAATACCATCTCCTCTTACCATCATCTGTAACTTATACCTGACAAACACATACCAAGGAGCCCACATTGTACCGCACGTTTGGAAAGCACCACTCTATCTCAGTAGAAATTGTTTCTGGTAGGAACCTCCTGGTTACACTAGCCCACAGGGGATTATTGTGTCCGTCCGTCGTGCAGGGAGGGGCTGGGTGGGGAGGGAGGGGCTGGGTGGGGAGGGTGGGGAGGGACTGGGTGGGGAGGGTGGGGAGGGGCTGGGTGGGGAGGGGCTGGGTGGGGAGAGGAGGGTGGGGAGGGGCTGGGTGGGGCTGGGTGGGGAGGGTGGGGAGGGACTGGGTGGGGAGGGTGGGGAGGGGCTGGGTGGGGAGGGTGGGGCTGGGTGGGGGGTGGGAGGGGTGGGGCTGGGTGGGGACGGGCTGGTCACCCCATGGTGCCCTTATACAACTCAACGTTTAACATCACGCCGGCTTGTGCCCGCCCTCACAGTCGGGCATATTTGCGGAATATACTACACCGCCGTTGACCCTGGCCATTGACCGAGCAACCCAACGTTCCTACCAGCTCCCTCCGCAGGAATGTGTTTACATGTTCTTCAAAATTTCTAATGCATCACATCTTTATACATGTTTCCTGTGCATAATGCACCAATTCTAAGGAGTCACCAACTGAGTCCCTTTCTACTGCTGTTAACAAGGGAAAATTCCAAAAGCCACTGGCCTTGCTGTGTAGTTTTGTGTTTTGAGGCAGTGTTGGTGATGGCAGCAGTGTTAGGATGCAACGTGATACATGTGTAGTGGCTTTTATAAAATTACTCACACCGACACGTTGTAACAAGTCACCTATTTACACTTTATTCTTGTACCAGTTGTAGGCACTCCTATAACTATCTATACGGTCACTTATGTGTAATCTCTCCTCACTCTTATCTACCTTCCACCTCACTTATCCTGCACTTGGCAGCTCTACTCTCAGCGACTCCGCACACAGCGTCTTCGCACACAGCAACTCTACATCTCCACCGCTGCCCTCACCTACGCTCCCTCAGACCCGCTCACCCATCTGTTCTGGGCGGGGGGATCAGCCAACATCCGCCCGTCGACGGCGTGAGGGTTGAGGTTCCGTTGACGGCTGGAGCGGCAGCGACGAGATGTCTTCACTCTTCGACTCCGGCAACAACTCCCTCTCCGCTCATGCACACACCCTTATATCCCTCTGCTAATTATCCGAGACCTCTCATGCGTCTCTTTATGCTCTCGCCAGGCCGGCGCCTGTCGGCCCATCAATCAACCCTTATCTCCCATCTCCCTGGCAACACCTCCGGTCTCAACGTACACAACCGGTCGACCCAGTTTGCACCTGCTTCGCCCCTTAACAACTGGCGGTTTGTCCGTGCAACCTCATGTTGCACACGCACACCTGTTTGCCCTCAGTTACCCTCGCTTAACTGTGCACACCGCGTATTTCACTCCTCTACACATGTATCAGGTGTGCTGGGTGTGGTGGGCTATGCCTGTGATCCACGCTATCTCCACAGTATGGCGTGTTCATTCACCCATCCGTTTGAATTTTGTTGAGTGTTCATCATCATCATCAACCATGATCTGTCCACTGCTGAATGAAGGCATCTCCAAGTCATTGCCAAACCTCAGTCTCGTAAGGGAACAATCCATCCAGCTCCTGCAAATGAGCCAGTCTCATCCTGTTGTCTCTGTGGCAGTTGCCCTCTGGGGTGTGTACCCCTCCTTAGGTTCCCATTCCATCACCGGTCTTGACAATCAGCCATCATCCCTAATGGCGAGCGATTTGTCCTGCCGATGGCCACAGATTTTCTCAGGGGTCAATAGATGTCTCTCGTTTGTGTCTATGCTCTGGGTTTTCATGGTCATTAGTTTTATCCTGCATATTAACCATTCTATAAAAAAGAAAGTTGCCAAACATGCTAATGCAGGATCCTTTTGAAAATGTCTAAAAGCTATGATCTTAGTCGTGGTTCGGCTTTAGTTTGAACTCTCAAGTCAGAATCGGCTTGGGTTTAAGCCTCTCACTTGCTGTCAAATACGCACGAGTGATATACTCAGCGGTGGCTCGGCTCAGCAGATGGAAATCTTAAGTACGGCTGGGATCATGCTCAGAGCTGGCTTAAGTTGAGTGTTAGGGTTTTCAACTTGCTCTTTTGAGCCAAACCCAAACCTGAGCCGAGCCATCTCTAAGAATTCGGGCCTCCTCAGTGAAGCTTTTCCGAATAAGGAAATTAGTTTGTTAGGTGGCCAAGTTTGCAAGCTGCTATTACCGATGCCGTGTCCCCTGTCCTGCAGACCATCAACTTCACGCTGGTGCCTCCGTACGCGCGTTCAGTGTTTGTGGGCGTCTGTGCCTTCTTGTGGACCTGCTACCTGTGCTACGTGCGGCAGCACAGCTTCGGGACAGACAGGGAGCAGCAGCAGCACGAAGTATGGGAGTACAAGGAGCAGCACGAGGAGGAGCCAGGAGGTCCGGGGCAGTAGCCACATACGTAGAGGGATGGGGTTAACCTGAACTCACGCCCTGGGCCATGCCACACAGGAGAGGAAAAACTCTGCAGCACCAACTCAAGGTTTCTATTTAAAGTCACTCATCGGGTATTATCAATGAAGCGCTGCAGCGAGGCATCTCAACGAGACTTTACATTGTTCTTATTCTGAACAAACCTTCATTCAGTGAGGCTTCTCATTGAGAATGTTCTGTAAAGCACCTCAGTGTAAAGGCACATACAACCAAATCAACTTGAATGTGCCCAGTCACATCATATCTCAGAAGACAAGCAGTGCTGAGCCTGGATTGGGTGGGTGACCACCTAAGTATAATCCAGGGCTTGCCAGGTGTTGTGGGTGTTGGGCTGCAAGGTAGTAGCCAGGAGATAGTGGCGAGTAACACTCTTTTGAGTGATACTCAAGGGTGATGCGGTGGCGAGATGTTAACTACCTCGCCTGGTATACAGGAGGTCGTGGGTTCATCCCGACCTTGATGCCTGTACATTTGGAGTTTGCATGTTCTCTCTGTGGTCATGTGTATTTTTCTCCAGTTCCTCCGATTTTTCCCTCCACATTTAGAATCAACACGCATTTAGAGTATTTGGCTACAATACATTTGTAGTGCCGTAGATGGGCCACGCTTACCGACAGTGGTAGACAAGGTCCATCTGCAAGGGTGCCCTGTACCGCCAAGGGGGGGGGGGGGCTGCGGGGGATCTACGATCCCACACGCCACCCCTCGATGGGGACCCTAGACAGCTAATCCCCTCGGCGCCACCAACGGGGGGGGGGGGGGGGGGGGGGGGCTGCGGGGGATCTACGATCCCACGCAACGCCACCCCTCGATGGGCAAAGGGGCATAAATGGGGACCTCCCCAGCCAATCGGGACCAGTCGCAGCTCAAGACCCAAGACCAGCCAGCTTAGCACCCTGGACCCCCTCGCCCCGCTTGTCCTTGTAAGGGCCGGGACGCTGTGCGGGCCAGTGGTGGGACTCTGGGACTCCCGGCTCTACGTCCTTGTAAGGGCGAGTTCCGAAGAAGCCAGAGTCTAGACCCGCATCTTGGCTGGGTCGGGTCAGGTAGCCTTCCCTAGGGTAATTGTAGCCGGACGACCCGTGAGCATAGCCAGTGTTAGGCACGCTAGGAGAAGGCTCTGTCCCTAGGCTGTGTCCCTAGGCCAGGGGTCGGCAACATGCGGCTCCGGAGCCGCATGCGGCTCTTTACGGGCTGCTTCTTGACGATATGTACGTATATACAGTATGTACATAGATGCATTGCGGCTCTTGAAATACTGAATTTTGTACCGAATTGGAAAGAAATGGCTCTTCTTGTTATTTTGGTTGCCGACCCCTGCCCTAGGCTGTGTCCCTAGGCGGTGTCCCTAGGCTGTGTCCCTAGGCGGTGTCCCTAGGCTGTGTCCCTAGGCTGTGTCCCTAGGCTGTAACAGAGTATCAGGACTGTTGGAGTGTGGTATCGTAATAAAGAAGTTACCTCTACAAGTGTCTCCGGAAGCCATTACACATTTACATGCGATAAGACACTTCGTTGAGCTATCATTTGTGGCCAGATCGCTTCTGAAAAATAGCTATATAGCTCAGTGGGCACTTACCTCGTAAAATAAAAAATTGTAAAAAAAGGTTTTGAATGTCTGGGTTTTATCTGGGTAGTCTGGTTTCCTCCGACCTGTAGTTAAACAATGCACCAAAGGGATTTGCTACATCTCAATTCAGGCTGCTCTTAAATAAATAAGTAATTGGCATTCTAACAGCGTTGCTTGGTCAGCATTACTCAAATCCTAGCTGGACGTGCCATGACACGTGTGCACATGCGAAGTCTTAACAAACACTGCGCCTCTTCAGCCAAAGAAGATATTGCTACGTGCCTGCTGTCAATAGGAAGACTTTATTCAAAATTTGTTCAAGGCTATTATTCAAGCACATTCATTAAGTACCATCTTGGGAATGTACTTTGTAAACCGAGCAATCAATGCTGTATACAGTACCCAGATAATATACATTTTCTAAGAATGAAAACATCCAATTTTATGCCAATTTAAGCTGAGCTTTAAAAACGTAAAAGTAACTTTGGCATGCCTCTAAGAACTTGTAAACATTAACCCATGAACAAACTTCAGACTCAATCATATATATTTATATGTATACACATATTGAACCAAAATGAAAGAAAGAAAATAAAGTCTGCATGGCAGTTATTTGCAGTACCAAAATATAAGGGATATGCTTTAAGTTAACTCACGCTGCTTGTAAATTACTTTAGTGGCCAACCAAGATACAGGCATTGCACATGACAGATGCAGCTGGCATCAGAAATTAGTTCACAGGAAGAATACACATTAAGTAAATCAGCACAGGATACACATACCTCTTCGCTTCACAAGTTCTCACGATTTACCTCATTGGCCAGTTGCATAACGACCCTTGAGCTGAATTAACAGGCGCGTCTCACTTCACGAGCGAGATACGTTCTGCGACAAAAGCTCGGTAAGCAAAAACTTGAGCAACTAAAATAGTTTTCCCACTGACTCCTAACCATTGTTAAAAACTGACCTACGTTTCAATCCCAACATTTTCCACTCTTGAACAACGTTTTTTAACATGAGAAATATCATCAGGTCCTGATGGTACACCAGCTGAAGTACTGAAAGTGGGGGGGAGAAACATGCTCCTGGTCCACTGAAGAACACTGCTGACTTACGCAGCGCTAACATCGTCACCAGTTTAAAAAACGGAGACAAGGCCGACACTGTGGCAACTATCAAGGCACTGCCATCCTCTCAATCGCTTGTGAAATGCCTGCGAGGCTCGTACAGACTGGTCTGCTCGTTCCAACAGAGGAATTACTCCCAGAGTCCGAGCATGGCTTGAGACCATCACGAGGCACCACCGAAAATGATTTTCGCAGCCAGGCAGATCCAGGAAAAATGTCCAGAACAAGACCAAGAGCTGTTGATGGACTTCATCAATCTGACCAAAGCCTCTGATTCTGTCAACCGTGAGGTCTCTGTGGAAAACCAAGTCAGAGTTTGGCTGCTGAAGCAAATTAACCACCATTGTGAGACTCCTCCACAACCAAACGACTGATTCCATCCTGTGCAGTAGCTCTATACCTCCGAGCCCTTTGCCATTCTAACTGGGGCGTAAAACAAGGTTGTGTACCACCCACACTCTTCTCCATTTTCCAAGCAGATATGAAACTGTTAATCAAAGAGTGTCTGCCACAGGGCATTGTCATTCAATATCAGACTGACGGAAACCTCTTTATCCTCTCTTGCATCTGTGCCAAAACGTAGCATCAGCTACAATCACCAATCTCCAGGAGACAGATGACCGTGATGTGCTTAAAGGACGATCTATAAACAGCTGTTAACTGCCTCTCTGATGCTCACAAAAGCTGAGGGCTAATCCTGAACATCACAAAAAAATTATTCATCAGCCTGCTCCCAGTCAACCATCATATCCAGCAAGGGAGATATACATTGCCCGAGAGGAAATGAAAAATATAGAACACTTTGCCTACCTTGGCAGTCACCTCTCACAGTGAGCAAACACGGTTGTTGAGATTCAGCACAGAATCTGCTGTGCCAGCTTGGTCGTTGGCAGACTATCTCTCTGGTGTTCAACAACCACGACATCATAACACACGCTAGATTTCGATTTAAAGCTTTCGTGACTGCAGGGATTCATCTTCTTGGTTCTTTCGGTAAAGTCACGCAGAATGGAAATAATAAAATAATAAAAATAAAACATAATAAAATAATTCTCACGACGTTTCGGCCACAACGCAAGCAGCCGTCCTCAGGTGAAGAAAAGGTCTGTTGAGAAGACAGAGTCTGAATGACACACTCCAGGCTTGGAGGGACTATTTAAGCCGGGATGGAGGGGCGCCTTGACAAAAGAATTTGCATATCAAGAGGAAATTAGCATATTTATGGGAAATGCAGATATGCGATTATTACTACTTAAGCTGTACTAAGTACTAATCGCATATCTGCATTTCCCATAAATATGCTAAATTCCTCTTGATATGCAAATTCTTTTGTCAAGGCGCCCCTCCATCCCAGCTTAAATAGTCCCTCCAAGCCTGAAGTGTGTCATTCAGACTCTGTTTTCTCGACAGACCTGTTCTTCACCTGAGGACGGCTGCTTGCGTTGTGGCCGAAACGTCGTGAGAATTATTTTATTATGTATAATTTTTATTATTTTATTATTTCCATTCTGCGTGACTATACCGAAAGAACCAAGAAGACACACGCTAGATGTTTAGTTTACAATGTGTTGGTGATTGCAACTCTTCTCTATAGCTGTGAGATGTGGGTGACTTAAGGAAAACACCTGAAAAACCTAAAACGCCAGCACCGGCAATAATTCGGAAGATTCTCAACACCAATTGGAAGGATCGTTGCTGCAATAGGATCGGTGTCCTCACGGAGGCCAAAATCGTCAGTGTTGAAGCCTCGATTACCCTAGCACCAGTTGAGTGCAGTGGGGACTGTGTGCGTATGCTTCATCAAAATACTGGCTGTATGCCCAAATCAGAGTAGAAAGGAAGCGGGGAGGCCAAAACAAATGATACCCTCAAGACAAACATCAAGAGATGTGGCACCGGCACCACACACAGTAGGCCAAGACGGGGCAATGTGGCAATTACTTTTGAGGGAAATCGCCTTGCCCTGGTCGCAAAAACAGCCAGGAAATAAAGAACAGAAAACTGTCCTGTGGCAAACGAGGCCCAACTCTGCCTATCCCACACCACCTACAATGTTTGTCAACGAGTTTTCTTTTCAAGGATTGAACTCTTCTGTCACCCAAGGACACATGTAAAATAAAACCTGCGAAAGAGACCATCATTGACCTGAAGGATCGCCAAATAAGAGATGAGATAGGACCATCGTGAAAAAGAGTAAGGCTTCATGGATAAAGGGAATATTATAATTAATTGGCCTGAACTGGCTCAGCGTTGGTGTTCGAGATATAGGGTGGGTGAGTTGGGGGGGTGGGATTTATTTAATCAACTTCCTGCTGGAGCAAAATAAATGATAATCACCTTGAGTGACAGATGCATACTGGGATGCTCACACTCATAGAATTGTATTTAAGATAATATTGTTATAATTATCTTTAACAAAAAAAGTTTAATTAGAAATTTGTAATGCTTTGCTGCCACTGTTATCTGTTGCCCGAGTCGCTCTTGAAACAGCGGAACATTGTTGGTGACCCACACCTCTAAGGTGTATCATTATAGTCTCATCAATAACACCATGTGGATTAAGGTCTTCCTCCTGGTCGCCGAACCTCTAAGTATTTTACCCAACAATCACAGCAATGTCCCACTTCACCTTTAAAATGATTTAACCCACACTGCTCAAACAAAATAAATGACCAATATGACAACAGCAACCACAAACCCACCCCCCCCCCTGGACAAAAGTAAAACCTCTCAGCGGTGCAGCCTTCACTTGTCTGCATCCTCGAGCGCCTGCACAAGCCAGTCCCGCGTGCGCTCGTCCCCCGAGTCCGACGCGTCGCTCTCATTGGACAGCAGCCGGGAGTAGCTGAGGCCCTTCGGCCTGGGCGCTCGCGCCTGCGCCAGTCCAAACACTGTGGCCCATATGGCTAGCAGCGCTGCGCAGCCCTGGAATGTCCGCTCCACGCCCACCTCCTGCACCAGCGCGCCGCCAGCCGCGGCGCCGGCTCCCGCACCCAGCCCCACCGCCAGCGCCCGCGCCACAGATCGCGCGGTCCGCTCACTGACGCCCGGCACACATTCGAGTCCCACGCGCCGCAGCACGGCGTGCCATGCCAGCGGCGCCCCCAGACCCGATGCCGCGTATACTAGCGCCAGCGCCCACGGCGTGCGCAGGAGCGAGTACGCGAGTGCCTGCGCAGCGAACACTGTTACGCCCAGCGCGGCCGTGACGCCGGCATTCAAGTCGATGGGGCAGAGCTGGCAGCGGCGCACAAGGGCGCCGCCGCGACGCAGCCAGGCCAGCAGCAGCTCACCAGCGGCGGCCGCCGACACCGCCCCTCCCATGAGCATCTCCGAACCGCCGAGCTCGCGCATGCGGCAGAAGATGAAGCAGTCGACGACGGCGCCGGTGGCGGCCAGCACAAACAGTGTGGGCGCGCACAGCAGCGTGCCGGCGTCGGGGCCACACGCCGTGCGTCGCAGGGCGCGCCGCAGCGAGGCCGTGGGGCCGGTGGGGGCCACGGCGCCATGCACCGGGTAAGCGAGCGCCGCGAGCAGGGCGACCGCGAGCAGCGCGGACGACGTGTAGAAGTGTGGCAGCATCGAATCCACATGCTGGGACAGGGCGCAGGCGCCCAGCGCTGCTACCGACGCACCCAGCAGGCTCCACAGCTCGTGCTGCCCGTACCTGTATAGGCGGCACCAGGACAGAGGCGTGGGGCATGTTACCACAGCAGCACCGGAATCAACTCCCCTTGTTCATTAAGCAGCCCCCATCATTAACCTTCTTCCGTTCCTCTCTTAAAGCCTCACCTCTTCTCTATTGCTCATTCTCTTCCTCTTACCCTCCCCACCTCCACTCCTTTCCATCCCTCCCTTACACTTTCATGAACCCTAAGTATTCTCTATCACTCATTTCTCAATCCTTGTACGCCCCTGCCATCTTCATCATTCTATTGTCACCGTATTGTAAGCTATGTCAAGTGCCTTGAGTGAAGAATCTCTCTTCTTGGTTCTTTCGGTAAAGTCACGTAGAAGGAAAATAATAAAATAATAAAAATAAAACATAATAAAATAATTCTCACGACGTTTCGGCTACAACGCAAGCAGCCGTCCTCAGGTGAAGAATGAAGAAGAGCGCCTTGACAAAAGAATTTGCATATCAAGAGGAATTTAGCATATTTATGGGAAATTCGTAGGAGGTGGGCGGGGGGGTTTCAAAATCATATTATGCCCATGCATTATGCAGGATTAGCAGCATCAAAGGGAGGGGGTAGGGGGTAGCATTAACAAAGGGAGGGAATGTTAATAGTATGTAGAAGCAACGAAACATGTCAATGGGAGAGCGGTGTCAGGAGACCCGCAGCGGAGCAAATAATCCATTCCCTGTGGAGAACACAAGATACACAGTCAATGCCAGTGAGTGGACTGCGGTCTGAAAGTCACCGTAAACGTGAACAACAATCAGTTAAAATCCGAAATGGTTTATTACGTCCTTCCATTGATTGCTGAGCCAGAATCCATCTTCTCGGTTGAAATTCTCGGTTGGTCTGAAATCCGTTTTAGCTAAAGGAGTAAACTTTGCAGTCACACCTAGACACATACCAGTTAATGATATCATTGCCCGAGTAGATGTGGCTCTCAAGGGCCTGAGACACATCGCTGCAGATGTAGCAAGATCTGAAATCGCTACAACCCTCAAAAACGCTAAGATGCCAGTTAGTAACATCAGCAAAGATGAGCGTTTTGAATTAGCTCTATTAAAAAAGAGGGATGACATTGTCATCCTCTCAGCCGACAAAGGCAATGCCACTGTCATCATGGACAAAACAGAATACAACAACAAAATTCAAGAACTACTCAACGATGGCAGCTATACAAAAATAAAAAGAGACCCCACCAACAGCCTCGTCATTAAAACCAACAAAATCATTTCTGATTCAACCGCATTAATTGATCAAACCAAACAGTTCTCGTTGAAACCCTCTGCAGCCAGGCCACCAAGATTATATGGCTTGCCAAAGATACATAAAGAAGATACACCTCTTCGTCCCATTGTCTCGACTATCAACTCCCCCACCTACAAACTGGCTCGTTTTTTGTCTGAAATCCTGCAGCCTTTCACTGGAAAAACCACCTCTGCAGTACTAAACTCTACTGACCTGGTATCGACAATCAAGGGAATGTACCTGTCCCCAGACGACCTGCTTGTTAGTTTTGATGTGGTTTCCTTATTCACCAAAGTTCCTGTACCTGACACCATCGCAATCATTGAAGACTTGGTTCATCAAGGATTGAATACTGGTGTACCCCCCCTGGTGAGACACTGCTTAACCAATACATACTTCACCTGGAATGGAACTTTCTACAAACATACTGAGGGCAAATTTCGATTTAAAGCTTTCGTGACTGCAGGGATTCATCTTCTTGGTTCTTACGGTAAAGTCACGTAGAAGGAAAATAATAAAATAATAAAAATAAAACATAATAAAATAACTCTCACGACGTTTTGGCTACAACGCAAGCAGCCGTCCTCAGGTGAAGAATGAAGAAGAGTGCCTTGACAAAAAAATTTGCATATCAAGAGGAATTTAGCATATTTATGGCAAATGCGTAGGAGGTGGGCTGGGGGGTTTCAAAGTCATATTATGCCCATGCATTATGCAGGATTAGCAGCATCAAAGGGAGGGGGTAGGGGGTAGCATTAACAAAGGGAGGGAATGTTAATAGTATGTAGAAGCAATGAAACATGTCAATGGGAGAGCGGTGTCAGGAGACCCGCAGCGGAGCAAATAATCCATTCCCTGTGGAGAACACAAGATACACAGTCAATGCCAGTGAGTGGACTGCGGTCTGAAAGTCACCGTAAACGTGAACAACAATCAGTTAAAATCCGAAACGGTTTATTACGTCCTTCCAATGATTGCTGAGCCAGAATCCATCTTCTCGGTTGAAATTCTCGGTTGGTCTGAAATCCGTTTTAGCTAAAGGAGTAAACTTTGCAGTCACACCTAGACACATACCAGTTAATGATATCATTGCCCGAGTAGATGTGGCTCTCAAGGGCCTGAGTCGCATCGCTGCAGATGTAGCAAGATCTGAAATCGCTACAACCCTCAAAAACGCTAAGATGCCAGCTAGTAACATCAGCAAAGATGAGCGTTTTGAATTAGCTCTATTAAAAAAGAGGGATGACATTGTCATCCTCTCAGCCGACAAAGGCAATGCCACTGTCATCATGGACAAAACAGAATACAACAACAAAATTCAAGAACTACTCAACGATGGCAGCTATACAAAAATAACAAGTAAACCCGTAAAAACAAAGTTTTTCACTATAAATCCTTTATATGCGTGGCGGCTAGAGTCTTCTCGTCCTCTGGCTTGAGATGGCTGCCACCTATGGGTCAGATGATTGTCTGCCAGTATTAAGCAATTGGTAATTAAATATTTAATTTGTTTTCCCTAAACAGTGTAAAATTTGGATTTTTTTCACGAAAATTAATTGTCACACACAACGAGTCTGTGTGGAAAATGTCAGCTCGATTGGATCACGGGAAGTGGGTTAAAAAACGAGCGAAAGATTTGCACGGTCCTAAGCAAGCAAGCGAACTTAATATAAAGGATTTAAAAATATATTCGCCTGTGGAGGACGCGGGGATCGATCCCGCGACCTTTGGCATGGGAAGCGAGGGCGCTGCCAACTGCGCTACTCCGCCACGGCCTGTGGAGGGGTTACGCTCTGGGCTCCTACACTGTGACGTTCAGCCAAAGCCATGAATGAGTTCTATTTGAATAAATGTAAAATACATTTTTTTGCCTAAAAAGTGTAACATTTTTGAAAAAAAATTTCACGAACATTAATTGTCTCGCACAACGAGTCTGTGTGCAAAATGTCAGCTCGATTGGATCACGGGAAGTGGGTTAAAAAAACGACCGAAAGATTTGCACGGTCGTAAGCAAGCAAGCAAGCACGCAAGCACGCAAGCAAGCAAGCAAGCGAACTTAATATAAAGGATTTAAAAAGAGACCCCACCAACAGCCTCGTCATTAAAACCAACAAAATTATTTCTGATTCAACCGCATTAATTGATCAAACCAAACAGTTCTCGTTGAAACCCTCTGCAGCCAGGCCACCAAGATTATATGGCTTGCCAAAGATACATAAAGAAGATACACCTCTTCGTCCCATTGTCTCGACTATCAACTCCCCCACCTACAAACTGGCTCGTTTTTTGTCTGAAATCCTGCGGCCTTTCACTGGAAAAACCACCTCTGCAGTACTAAACTCTACTGACCTGGTATCGACAATCAAGGGAATTTACCTGTCCCCAGACGACCTGCTTGTCAGTTTTGATGTGGTTTCCTTATTCACCAAAGTTCCTGTACCTGACACCATCGCAATCATTGAAGACTTGGTTCATCAAGGATTGAATACTGGGGTGCCCCCCCTGGTGAGACACTGCTTAACCAATACATATTCACCTGGAATGGAACTTTCTACAAACAAACTGAGGGCAAATTTCGATTTAAAGCTTTCGTGACTGCAGGGATTCATCTTCTTGGTTCTTTCGGTAAAGTCACGTAGAAGGAAAATAATAAAATAATAAAAATAAAACATAATAAAATAATTCTCACGACGTTTCGGCCACAACTTCAGGTGGAGAACAGGTCTGTCGAGAAGGCAGAGTCTGAATGGCACGCCCCAGGCTTGGAGCGACTATTTATGCTGGGATGGAGGGGCGAAGAGCGTCATGACAAAATAATTTGCATATCAAGAGGAATTTAGCATATTTATGGGAAATGCAGATATGCGATTAGTAAACTGAGGGCACCCCAATGGGCTCCCCCCTATTTCCGGTTGTAGGCAACGTTTTCATGGAGAAATTTGAGACTGACGTCATTCAGGCTGCCACTCTACGCCCGACCTTATGGAAGAGGCACGTAGATGACACTTTTGTCATCTGGCCACATGGCCGGCCTGCTCTAGACCAATTCCTCGAACACCATGGAAGTCGAAAAAGATGGCAAGCTACCCTTTTTGGATGTCCTAATTAAAAGGAGACCTGATGGTTCAATGAGCCATTCTGTCTACAGGAAAGCCACCCATATGGATGCTTACCTAAAACCGAATTCCCAGCACCATCCATCCCAGAAGAACTCCCTTATCAAGACTCTATACCATAAAGCCCAATGCATCTCCGACCAGGAACACATTGCCAGTGAACTCAAGCACGTACACCAAGCTCTCAAGGCTAATGGTTACTCTGACTACACAATCCGCAAAGCCATCACTCCAACCATCAAGAAGGGTCCTGTTGAGGAGCCTTTCAAAACCATCACCTTACCCTACATTGCTGGGGTCACAAAAAAGATCTCCAAAATCCTGATTAAACACAAGATCCAGGTCCGATTCAACACAATACATAAAATCCGTGATCTGGTCCCGTCTGTAAAAGACGTGGTTCCAGACATACAGTACCCTGGCGTCTACAAACTAAGTTGCCTCTGTGGTAGCAGATACATTGGAGAAACCAAATGACATGTCTCGGACCGCATCCGTGAACAGCAGACCTGAAACACGGTAGGACAAACACTTCAGCCGTGGCAGATCACTGTTACAATTCAGTGGGCTCACATGACATTGACTTCTCCAAGACAGAGGTTCTCTGCAAGCCATCTGGCTACTATGAGAGATTCGTTCATGAGGCGATCCACATATACAAACACAGAGACAATTTCAACCGAGAAAATAGATTCTGGCTCAGCAATCATTGGAAGGACGTAATAAACCATTTCGGATCTTAACTGATTGTTGTTCACGTTTACGGTGACTTTCAGACCGCAGTCCACTCACTGGCATTGACTGTGTATCTTGTGTTCTCCACAGGGAATGGATTATTTGCTCCGCTGCGGGTCTCCTTTCTCCGCTCTCCCATTGACATGTTTCGTTGTTTCTACGTACTATTAACATTCCCTCCCTTTGTTAATGCTACCCCCTACCTCTTCCCTTTGATGCTGCTAATCCTGCATAATGCATGGGCATAATATGACTTTGAAACCCCCCCACCCACCTCCTACGCATTTCCCATAAATATGCTAAATTCCTTTTGATATGCAAATTCTTTTGTCAAGGCGCTCTTCTTCCACCTCCAACCCAGCTTAAATATACACTCCAAGCTTGGTGGTGTTTCATTCTTCACCTGAGGACAGCTGCTGGCGTTGTGGCCGAAACGTCGTGAGAATTATTTATTATGTTTTATTGTTATTATTTTAATTATTTAGTATGTTTTATTTTTATTATTTTATTATTTTCCTTCTACGTGACTTTACCGAAAGAACCAAGAAGATGAATCCCTGCAGTCACGAAAGCTTTAAATTGAAATGAAGAATCTCTATAAATATAAGTGAGATTAGATTTATGAGTCCGCATTATCCTGACGAGACTCCACGTGTTTGGTGATCGTGCATGCCTGTCATCCCGCCTTTTCAAGACATCGGGTTGGTGGATTGTGTTGATTTGTAAAATACACTCAATCCTGTGGGGAGTGAGCAAGTGGGTTCATGAACCAATCTATATGAACCCACTATGTATAAAGACTCATTAACATAGTTGACCAAAAATCCCAATGTAATACCACAGAGGCTTTGGCAATTGTAGGCAGCAGTTTTGGCTGTCTTCCCAAAGTGCACATTACAAATTCTACAGCCTTTTTGAGATCCAATTTGCATGATGTGAAATAAATTAAATGAAAAATGATTTAGATTGATATGGTACCTTTAAACTATGGATCTCAGAACGCCAGGAACTCCCCTTAAAATGTATCTGGATAAATAAATGACATTACAGTACGGCCTGTTCTCCTATAACGCAACATGTTTTCATAACGTGAATTGGATATAACGAGATGCTGAATGCATTATGGAACACATTTTTTATAATGCAGATGCGAATTAGATATAACGCTGTTGAGTGACTAGAACAACATCGCCAGAATAGGAATAAGCAGTTTCTACGGCTGCCTTGATGTAGCATCACATAAGGTGGATGGTGCCCATGCATCTCAGTCTTTGTTCAGCCTGCATACGCATCTCATGTGTTATCACGAACTGTGCTTTACCCTATATTACGTATTATTTATTATAACGCAATTTTTCTATCATACGGTGTTCTTCAGGAAGCAACTACCGCGTGATAGGAGAACACACTGTATTATATAGGCCTGACAATGGGAACCTGCAAAGAAATAAATAAGATCACGGACTAAGAAAGACACATTCCAAACAAAAAGCAGCTGGTCTGACTTAATTCACCTGAGTGGTGGCCCAGGTTGTCTAGCAGCATTGGAAATTTCCAGTGTACGAGACTTTCTGTGACATTGCCCTGCCAGGAAGCCCACAACATCAAACCCAAGTTGGAAAAAATCCCAGGGAGTGTAGACCTCCCGTTACTCCAAAACCTACTCGACCCTCCACAAACTTGCCCGAGATCCCCGAAACCAATTTGAATTCTAGCGAGACAATTGGGTGAAGCGGAGGTCAACTGAAGACCGTTGGGTGAACGCCGCGGAGTTCTGCCGAGGTTGCTAATAAAAGCCTCACCGAGAACCCTACCGCTGCTCCGCACCGCTTCGTTCGGCCAAGAAAACTGTGGTGGTGGATCCACCAACTGGTTGAAAACAGCGACCACTCGCATCACAGAACCTCTTCCATAAATGGGAAATAAAAGATGACCCACAGTGAGTGACTGAGGCCAACCGAACCAAACGATGAATTGTATCGCTATCAGTTGCATTCTACGCCCACTCTCCAGTGGACTAGATAGTATGAGTCGCGTTTCTCCCCAAGCTATCACATGGCTCACATACTTAAACCTGGATGTGTGATTTATACGTACTTAACATCTGCTAAAAGGGACATGCCCTTGCACCCCTATTTGGTGCCTAAGTGGATATCAGGGACGCCTCCACCAGGCTCCCTTCACTGCCACTCAGATGCAGCGAGGTGTCAGTGCAACCTCAATAGAAACCCACTGCCTCAATACAAATCCACTGCCTCCACCTGCACCCAGTGTCAATACAAACCCACTGCCTCAAACTGTACCCACAGCATAAATACAACTCAGTCTCAACAGGGAACCACAGCATCAACAACAATCGCAAATCCGTAGTGATGCTACAGTGGAAACCCTGTTAATTCTGGAGTGGCTGAAACCTTCATTTAACCCATGAACTGAGCTATACGGGCTCACCATGTCAACGCTTCTGTTAAGAGTTCCCTCGAGCCACGTGGCCGTCCTGACCCAGCACCGGTGGCCTCTAGTGCCCAAGCGTTCAATTGGAATCTCGGGAAGCCAGGACACAGTCTCACCTGTCCGTGGCATCCACCTGGTCCAGGTACTCGTAGAGGGAGTCATCGGCCAGCGAGTGCAGCGGTGATGAGAGCGCCGCCCCAACGGTGGACACAGCGAGCACCAGGGCGAACACGCGCCACGCGGACAGCGCGACGGCTGGGCGTAGCGTGGCCACTGCAGGCCTCGCCACTGGTGGCATAGCCGGTGGCGGCAAGACCGACGCGAGCTCGCCTGGGACAAGGTCGTTCGAAGATATCGCACGCTCCGCTCGGCTGCCGTTCTCGTCTCCGACTGGACAAAAAAAATAAAACACAAACGGCATGGGAGCTGCCATGGCGCCATGATTCGCACACTGGAAATGCAATACGGATATTTCCAGTTAGATTCCATCTTCTGGTGCGGCAGTTGAAACTTTAGAGCAAATACCTCGAATCCCCGTAACATGGTTAAATTTCCATCTTTAATTCTCTCAAGACCCACATTCCAATCTCACAATACTTTACACTGCTTCTGAACACGCAAAAGTTTACTTGAACAAAGTTAAAATATGAAAACATTCCAACCTGGAAGAAATGTTTCATTTTTGATCGCCACCATGACTGTCGTCCCCTCTTTGTCCTTTCCGCCATCGTCAACCGAGCTCTTTAACTTCGTTGGCGGTGCCTCCTCCTCAGACTCCCCCCACCTCGTCGACGACACGTGACTGCCGGCGTTGGGCAGCAGAGTGGTAGAACCGGTGTTGGAGCTCAACGTCGAGCTCCAGTTTGCCTTTGGCTTCTCGTCTACCCCAGGTAACGCTGCTGACCCAGTCGGGTTTGTTGGAAGATGGTTCAGCCGAGCTTCAACCATGGCAGAAGTTGGCAGGATGGTGTCAGGAGGAGCTGGCCTGGCGTTTAAAGGAACAGTGCTGGGGCTCACAAAACCACTGGTGACACCGTCAGAAGGCAAACGGGTTTCTTTGCCTCCAAAAAATGACCAGCTAGCACTGGAAGGTGATGAGCTGACGTTGAAATATGACGAGTTTGCGTTAACAGATGGCGTGGTAGCATTGAAAGGTTGTGAGGTAGTGCCAAACGATGTTACAGCAGGGCCGGTGCTTACTCTGTGCGTGCTGCCTATAATCGCCTTGCCAAATGCTGCTCGTGTCATGCCGGGGTCTGTGGTGCCGTCGCCAAACGAGCTCCTGTTTGCGAGCTCCACGGTGGTGTTGCCGCCGCGGAAGAGCGACCACGGTTGTGCCGACGGCACCGCGGTGAGGCCGAGGGTAGCCGTGGCGCTGCATGCGAGCGCCAGCAGCATGGTCAGGCGGCGCCGGCGGCTGCGCTTGGCACAGCGCGACAGCATGGGGCCGCACACGATGTGCGCCAGCGTGCGCGAGGACGCCACCAGCCCCAGGTGCAGGGGTGCGAGGCCCAGCACGCTCAGGTAGACGGGCAGGAAGGGCAGCAGAGAAGCACCGGCCGCCCCCAGCAGTAGGAAGAAGAGGCCCGAGGCGACAACAGCCCGGTCCACATCCCACTGCTGCGTGTCGACGGGGCCGTCCGTGTAGATGCGCAGCCATGACCGCTTCTTCATGATGGCCCCTGAGCTGACGAGATCAAGTAACACAGGAGCGGCTGTCATAATCATTGCAACTAAGTACATTTGGTGTGCACTCCGTTCTAATGTGCAGGGCTATCCCAAAGGCATTACGTTTCATAGACAGCTGTAGTCTGCTGTAGGGAGTGGATGGGTATAGTCTGCCAGTAGGAAGTTATGTTGCTTTGTGTAATTCCAATTGAGTAATATATGGCTAATTCAATATGGACTGTGATTTTGGCACATGATGGCCTACTCAAATGTCATCCATTGTGAAGCAGAGGATGCATATTTATGGCTAACATATTTATGGTTAATCGACCCGCAGTAATGATCAGGGCCAGAGTCAAATCACGAACCTCTAGAACAAGCGGTGAACGCGCGGCCACTGGGCCATGTCATCAACCCAAATAACAAGGATGAAGTGCCATGACAAGATGTAAGGATGAGGTGTGCAGCAAGTGCAGTTTAGAACCTGTGTGGATTTATATGAAACCTGTGTGGATTTATATGAAACCTGTGGACCCGTACTTACTCTCCCCTCTTACCTTACCTACTCGATTCACTTCCACCTCCTCCCTCCTCTCCAGCAACTAAGGCCTTCTGTGGAAAGCACTGCTTGGCAAATGCTCATTTCGAGGTTGCTCCTTCTCTTCTGCTGCCCTCCCATCAATCTCTGGGATTATCTTCTCTGAGCCTGCTGTACTCCTGGCCCTATTCCCTAATAGTTGTTGATACGTTATTTAATCCTTACCTGCTATCACTACAGTAGTACATTTTGACTATAGCAGTATATATGGACTCTATAGCACAAAGTACTCACCGAACAGAGTAGCGTGGTGAGGCCTAGTCCCGTGCAGAGCCCCTAGCCTCGCCAAGATTGCCCAGCCGGCTGAGGTGGCACCTTGGCAGGCTGGGCCGCTATTCCCCCCCCCACCATTCCCCCGCCTGCGCTACAATAATACTATCTAAGCGCTATAGTATTAGTATCTACCGACCCTATAGTAGTAAGTGCACACTTTGGGGTGGGGGGAGGGGGAGAAGAGGACATGACCCTTTGATTAATTTACCTCAGCGTTGTGTGTATTCTTTTAAGTATTTTGAACGCGAATAAGAAATCCCCACCCCCTCCACCGATGACAGGTGTGCGTTGTTAGGGGCAACCCCCAGGCTGGTTTCGAGGTGCAAGGAAATAATTAAATAATGAGATATCTCTCTTCATTGTTAATTTAACTACTTTAAATTTGACGGATGGGAAAACGGAATAGCGCTGGCTCACCACGGGGCTTACGGCGTGATGAGCCAAATCCTTCACAAGTTGCGTGCACACAGACACAGAGACAGACAGACGGACAGACAGACAAAAAATGACGTTTATAGGTAAGATAAGAAGTTGAATGTAGTGAATGTAGTGTATATAATATTTGATACTGAAATCAAGCATAGCTACTTTTTTTGTCAAGCACATGGTGCCGATCGCCGGACTGGTTACAGCCTTTAGAAGGGGTTTGGCAGATCGGTCCGGGACCGCCGGATGTTGGGAGCCGGATAATCGATGATTAACTGTAGCTCTTTTTCAGAAACAACGAGGCCACAAATGATAGCTCAACTAAGTTTCTTATCACGTGGAAATTTATAGCAGCCAAATACTCTAAATGTTTCTAAATGTGGAGGGGAAAACCGGAGTACACGGAGAAAAATCCACGCGTCCATGGGGAGAACATGAGGACTCCAAACATACAGGCATCAGGGTGGGGGATCGAACCTACGACCTCCTGTATACCAGGTGAGGCAGTTAACATCTCGCCACAATGACCTTCAAGCTACAAAAAGTTGCAGGAACGACCTGAAGCGTTTCAGCTGCTGTGCTATAAACTTACGCATTCTCACTGATCCACTCAGTGGCAAAGAACTGCGCTCCCGCCTGTTCTGGGAGCTCATACACAAAACTGCTGGATGCGCAAGAACGCATTGCACAACACGACCGGACACGGAAACGGACACCAATCTCCGGCTGCCTGTTCTGACCAACATTCTGCCACCACATATCTGCAGAGACGTGCAAACGGCATGAGAGTTTACACGATGTCTTGCCAACGACCACTAACCCATCATCAACCAAGACCTCAACAATGTTCCTTGCCGCGACTCAATTCCCAATCTCTCTTCTAGGATCGCGTCGCAGCTGCTGCTGTCACCATCCTAGAATATCAACGTAGATCTGGAAGCATGCCAGTAAAGAGAGTGGAACAACGAGGCCGTCCAGAATAAACACCTCCCTCACGCCGGACCCAAAGATCATACAGTACCACCTGGCTTTGACATTCCTCGAAGATACTGATGTAACAATCGATTGCATAATTACATCGACAGGCTGATGTGTAACATTTCCCGCAGGAATGCAACCGTGGCCATGCAACACAAACTGTGTATCATATAGAAAACCCTAAGACCCACTAAGTGTGTGACCATGCAACAACCCAAACCATTAACTATATCACGAATTACTTTAATCTGTGCTCATTCAATGGAGGAACAGCGAAACTATACGAACTCTGTCCTGAAGCCCTCTCGTGGCGAGCACTGGCAATTCAACTCCGGAACCCATATCGCTACCATCATATGCAAGCAGAGAATCCCGTGTGCAGAGTGGAGAGTTAGGGGAGAGTGGAGAGTTAGGGGAGAGTGAAGGGAGAGGCTTGTAGACTCTACGCTGCAGGGGTCGGGTTCCCGTCGCCCGGCTCGGCCCGCAGGTCTTGTTGCGCCCTGCGTGTACTGTAGTGGCGTGCACTGTAGTTGGCGTGCACTGTAGTGGCGTGCACTGTAGTTGGCGTGTACTGTAGTGGCGCGTACTGTAGTTGGCGCGTACTGTAGTGGCGCGTACTGTAGTTGGCGTGTACTGTAGTGGCGTGTACTGTAGTGGCGTGCACTGTAGTGGCGTGCACTGTAGTGGCGTGTACTGTAGTGGCGTGTACTGTAGTTGGCGTGTACTGTAGTGGCGCGTACTGTAGTTGGCGCGTACTGTAGTTGGCGCGTACTGTAGTGGCGTGCACTGTAGTGGCGCGTACTGTATTTGGCGCGTACTGTAGTTGGCGCGTACTGTAGTGGCGCGTACTGTAGTGGCGCGTACTGTAGTGGCGCGTACTGTAGTGGAGCGTACTGTAGTGGCGCGTACTGTAGTTGGCGCGTACTGTAGTGGCGCGTACTGTAGTTGGCGTGTACCGCAGTACAGTAGTTTGAGTGTACGATACTTTAGTTTGCGTTCACTGCAGCGTGTGTACTGTAGTACTGTTGCCTGCGTTCACTGTAGTTTGCGTATACATTATTGCACATGTGTGTGCTTTAGACTGCGTGTACTGTCGTACTATACGTGCATGGTAGTTGGCGTGTAGGTACTACTGTCATGTGTGTACTGTGGTCTGTATATTGTGTACTGTAGTCTGATTGTACTGTAGCGAGTACTGTACTGGAATTTATTTGTTACACGGATTAACTTTTCCCAGTTCCCTGGCTCTTTTACAAGGGAGATTCGTGAACACAGCAACGAATCAAATCGACCAATATTGCAGAGAACAGTGTCCATAGCGAATATTGCACACCTGAGTGTGTATGTTGTAGTACTGTTGCGTGTGTACTGTAATATACGGTAGTGTTTACGGTAGTGTTTACTGCAGTGTATAGTAGTACTGCAGTGCGTGTACTGTAGTGAGTTGTAGTACTGTAGTGTGTGTGTTGCAAGACTGTAGTGTGTGTACTGTCGGTATTACTCACAGATAACCTCGAGATCACCTCCCGCGCCACGGAGACTCCGAGTCACTGCACGCCAACGCTTCCTGGTGGCGTCACTTCCGGATCGCCACGTGGCGCCAAACTCGAAACGTCAGACATACTCCTGGATGCTGCGGCTCACACGGGCAGGAGGGCACTGGCGCGCCTCCTGATTACAGACCTAAAGAACCTGTGCTGAAACTTCTAAATGTTATGGCAGGGGGTGAGTCAATTCATACAACACCCACGGTTGACTTCCTCGCAAAGTGGTGCCGATTTTACCGACCCCCGGAGGGAGGGAATGATGGGTCCGAGTCGACCCCTGAACCCAGGGTAGGAACCTACCAGTGACGTGCAGTGAGGTCAATGGTTGGGGAGGCACTGGCTCGTTTTAGAGCCAGATTTACAAACATATGAACCCGATAGAGGTAGCTTAAATTTACCATTCAATTGGCAGGTTGCACAATGACTATTGGTTAGGCGGCCGTATGTTTCATATTTCATATCAGCATTCTTTACAACACACGAATACAGACAGGTAAGTTACGTATTCGATTCACGTTTTATAGGCGAATGCAGTTCCACTATTCATACTCATTCAACACAAATGAAAATATATATTGCATGGTCTTACCTTTACTTGTAAATTAAGTACATTCGCCTATCCTTCTGGACAAATATGTCAGTGACTTTGTTGAAGTCCTTTATTCTCTTTTAGTGTTAAAAGTCTCTCCGTCTCAGTAGAGATGATTGCTAGGGATGAAAGTCGTCCTTGGTCAGTCCGATTCCGACTGTATGTTTTGAGTCGTTTCAAAGCAGAGAGCGACCTTTCAACGGACGCTGTTGTAGCTGGGATAGTGAGCACCACCAGCTGGAGTAACTTTGTCGCCTCGGGAACCGTCTGCGTCAGATCATTCTGGGCCAATAAGCTGAGGAGCTGTGCATTCGTTCCTCACCATTTGTGAACTATACAATCCGATAAGGTCAGCCTTTAGTCTAACAAAGTCAAAGTACCTTGCATATTTTGATAGGCTCTGCAGTCTGGTGTCATCGAAATGTGACATTTCATAAAATTTCGTGCAATCAACTAAACCAAGGAAAGTTATCTCACCGATATGATTAAACCTAGCTTTCATTTGAACACTGATATTGTCCAGAATGTTATAAAACATTATTTTCCTCTCGTCTCTGGCTGTTTACTTCGCATTGTCTGTCAGGCCAAGTGTGACGAATTTCTGCTCGAATCGATCATTGTGTCGCAGAATCCAATGTCCATTACTTTATTCTGCAGCACACGAAAGAGTGCATCGGTTTCATTGAAAATGCTCTGATATGCCATTATGAAGAAGCAGGTTGATGCTTTTGACAGCCAGAGATCATATCCGGCACTCTTCGTTTTTTTGGTAAAGTCACGTAGGTAAAAAATTAAATAAAAATTTATAAAAATAAATAATAATAAATCACGACGTTTCGTAGGCAACGAAACGTCGTGAGGGAGGCGTTCTTGGGATTTGATGTCAGTGATGACAGACAAGCACCGGCTATTGCTGATTATGTTTTGGGAGTGTTGGGGAAATACAATTGCGTTGAAAAGCTGGTAGCTTAGACTTATGATGGAGCCTCTGTGATGGCATCAGATCTTAATGGGGTGCAGGCCAAGATTAAAGAAAAGGTACCTGAAGTCACGTTTACCCATTGTTATGCACACAAATTGAACCTGGTGCTCTCGCATTCAGCAAAATGTATGCCTGAGTGTAAAAGTTTTTTTACAGGGAGGAACAATGTTCCACACTGCCCACCAGGGATTATTTAGCTGTCTGTTTGTCTGTCTGTCGTGCATAAATAAATATATAATACACACAGCTCTTTGATTGGTGGAGACCTACTGCCGGGTACGGAAAGGGGAGGTGCCTAAGGGAGGAGGATCAGGGGAGGGGCCTAAGGAAGGGGAGGGAGTCAGGTAAACAGCTCCTTGATTGGTGGAGACCTACTGCCGGGTACGGAGAGGGGAGGTGCCTAAGGGAGGAGGGTCAGGGGAGGGGCCTAAGGAAGGGGGGAGTCAGGAGAGGGGCCTGAGGGGGGGGGGGGTTCAGGGGAGGGGCCTGAGGGGGGGGGGTCAGCGGAGGGGGCTGAGGGAGGGGGGGTCAGGGGAGGGGCCTAAGGGTAGGGGGGTCAGGGGAGGAGCCTAAGGGAAAGGGGGTCAGGGGAGGGGCCTAAGGGGGGAGGGGGGGGCGATAGTTAAGGGGGCTGTCTGCCTGGCTACCTAAAGTCAAGTTATCTTTTATACATACAGGTAGGAACAACAGGTTCCACACTGCCCACCAGGGATTATTTGTCTGTCTGTCGTGCACGAATGCGCTGTCCAACCAAGTTCCTACCTGCCCACTCCGAAGGAACGTGTTTCACTCGTAGCTTGGCTCTCCAACACACCGGTGTGCTGTACCAGTGACGAATTGGCATGTTCTGTTCCGTTTACGTGACAACCCTGACGAGTTGGCTGTGTCGGGTGGTGGCGGGTTTTAACGACACATTTATATATTTACGTGATTTAACCCAAATAAAACCTCTCATGGATAACCTACGTGTTCTCTAATCCACGTAGTAACTAACCTACGTGTTCTCTAACCCACGTGTTAACTACCCGTTCTCGAATCCACGTGTTCTCTAATCCACACGTTAACCAGCGTGTTCTCTTATCCACGTGTTCCTGTTGGGAGATTTTGAGCTGGCGCGGCCCAGACGCTGGGATGGGCACATACCTTTATCCTCTGGATAAATTATTTGAATGTACAATGCTGAGGTTGAGCTTGGTTAGTACTTCAATGACGGGTTTCTTAAGATCAGGTGTTGTAAGGTTGACTACGAGGTTGCCAGGAGATGGAAGTACATAAATTGATTATTGAATCTGTCTGTGAAGGGGTTTCTTATTGTAATTTTTTCCCTACACGAAGCCAACCTCTCATTATTGGCCAACTATCCAAATGTAGCAGGACCCCCTGATAAAGTATTGTGACTCAATGAGACTTCCCAAAGTAAAATGCATTACAGTACCTCAAAGTGCATTACACATTATGAAAATATCACCTAATGGTAGCAAAGATGACCATGAGCTATTATCAACCCACTGCTGGATGAATGCCTCAAGCTGCTGCCACCTTTCACGATCCGACGATGTAACAATGGGTGTACTCTCCAATGTGTTCCATTTCTTAGCATGCCACTCCAGTTATTATTCACGACCAGATGCCATTATCCCATCTCACGACGTGTTGTCGAAGCCCACTTTTCTTAAGTTTGGATGAAGTAATTTAACCTGCGTACATGCATGCTTATTTATGCAATTTTCAGTTCTATATTTTGATCATTACCGTGCATCTGAATCAAGTCATAGTAGCCAATACGCAACGATTTGGACAACGGTACATTGGTGTTAACTTTCATGATCAAGTTCAGTGTTCCATTAAAAACAATTTGACATCATTTGGAGATAAGGGGCCATCCATAAATGACGTTACGCGATTTTGGACGCTTTTTGACCCCCCCCCCATCACAAAAAGTCAGACCCCCCCCCTCAAATAGGACGTAACAAAGCTCTGCCCCCCCTCCCCCAAATAAAACATGCTTCAAATCGCTTTAAACTATATTCTTAGGTTTTTCGGTAAAGTCACGTAGGTAAAAAATTTAAATTAATAAAAGTAAAATAAAAATCACGACGTTTCGGAGGCAACACAAGCTTCCGTCTTCAGGTGGAACCGTCACAGCACGATAGCTGTATCAAGTAAATGAGAGATTACAAGAGATACCACGGAGTGGTATCTCTTGTAATGGTTGAGGGGGGGGGGATGGGCCAGGAACGGCCCACTTTTTATTATGGTAAGGTGCGGCTTGAGACTACAGCTAGACTACATAACATATGACTGAGCCTTTATTATGGTGAGGTGCGGCTTGAGACTACGGCTAGCATACGTAACAAAATGCTGCAAATGAGACCGAGCCTCTGCCATGTAGATGGTAAAAGCACAAAAGCAGGTCAGGAAGAAACAGCCTCCTGCTATGTTGTTTGGTGGGTAAAACTTATAGCAGGAAACCAGTGTGTGAAACAAGTCTTCTTCTTCTTCCTAGCGTTGTTCCCGCTGTGGCGCAGGGTCCGCTTTTCGGCATTGTCTTCTCCATTTGGCTCGGTCCAGGGCATCTTCAGGGGATGCGTTGACCGTCTTCATGTCTTCCTTTATTCGGTCCATCCATCGCTTCTTCGGACGTCCGCGTGGACGGCGGCCCTCTGGCTCAATACGCACGGCAGTCTTGGCCACTGATGACTCTTCACTTCGCATCACATGGCCGTACCACCGAAGCCTTGCCTCAAGCATCTGTGTGAAACAAGTAAACCCGTAAAAAAAAGTTTTTCACTCTAAATCCTTTATATGCGTGGCGGCTAGAGTTCTCTCGTCCTCTGGCTTGAGATGGCTGCAATCTATGGGTCAGATGATGGTCTGCCAGTATTAAGCAATTGGTAATTAAATATTTAATTAGTTTTCCCTAAACAGTGTAAAATTTTGGAAAAAAAATTTCACGAAAATTAATTGTCACACACAACGAGTCTGTGTGGAAAATGTCAGCTCGATTGGATCACGGGAAGTGGATTAAAAAACGACCGAAAGATTTGCACGGTCCTAAGCAAGCAAGCAAGCACGCGAACTTAATATAAAGGATTTAAAAAGAAGCTAAACCTGGTAAAACAAAACTGGCTGTCTATCAGTAACCTGTACAGTAACTCAAGAATAGTTGTCTGTCAAATAAGATGGTCCAAATAAGTGTAGTTAAATCTTTTTTGCATGGTTAATCACATCTTTCCAATGATTACTCAGTTTGTAACCATCATCACGGTTGAAATTATGCCTTTGTTTGTATATTTGTATGGCTTCGTGCTCTGCAAACCTTCTGGCTACCATCAAAGGTTTGTTTAAATACACTTATTTTGACCATCTTATTTGACAGACTATTCTTGAGTTACTGTACAGGTTACTGATAGACAGCCAGTTTTGTTTTACCAGGTTTAGCTTCTTTTTTCACACACTGGTTTCGTGCTATAAGTTTTACCCACCAAACAACATAGCAGGAGGCTGTTTCTTCCTGACCTGCTTTTGTGCTTTTACCATCTACATGGCAGAGGCTCGGTCTCATTCGCAGCATTTTGTTATGTAGGCTAGCCGTAGTCTCAAGCCGCACCTCGCCATAATAAAGGCTCAGTCATTTGTTATGTAGTCTAGCCGTAGTCTCAAGCCGCACCTTACCATAATAATAAAAAGTGGGCCGTTCCTGGCCCATCCCCCTCCCCCCTCAACCATTATATATACGGAGTGGTATCTCTTGTAATCTCTCATTTACTTGATACAGCTAGCGTGCTGTGACGGTTCCACCTGAAGACGGAAGCTTGTGTTGTCTCCGAAACGTGATTTTTAAAATTTTACTTTTATTAATTTTTTACCTACGTGACTTTACCGAAAAACCTAAGAATATGAATCCTTGCAGTCACGAAAGCTTCAAATCTCGCTTTAAACTATTGTCATTGTAGTGCGAATTTTGTGGCCTGCACTCTGTTGTAGGAGAAAACATTTATTAAAAAGTCTATTTAATTAAGTAGAACGTTGTCTATATTTATTTAAAATTGCGCATTTTGATGTGACGTCACATTTCTCACCCCCCCCCTAGGTGCGTGACGTCATTTATGGACTGCCCCTAATTTAGGACGGCGTTATGTTTCATATTTTAAGCTCGCTAGTCAACGTAAATTACATTAAAACAAATTCAGGGCCTATGGTAAAACACGCTTGGTTAAGATGATCTAGTAAAAATGAAATGTGAATTTGTATTTAATTTTACTTTACTGACTTTACCGAAAAAACCTAAGAGTATAAGCGCTGTATTTAAAAATACAGGATGTGGTGTCTGAGCGCGTTACTTTTATGTGTGTAGTGCTTCAATAAAGACACACTACGCGAGTTGAGGCGAGTCTTTATTTAACTTCCCTTACGGGACGGGTTCTATAATTGTTGTAAACGTAACTACCCCTATGTAACACTGTGTAACACTATGTAACCCCCTTACACACGAGGCGATTCAAGATCCCAGCCCGACGACGTGACCCGACCCACCGAGTCACCCACAATGAAGACCCCCCTTTTACTGGAGCACGCTGCCCTTTTATCCCCCTAGCGGGGTCTTCCCCCCGCCCTCTGGCTACGCCCTCATTCTGTCCCTTGATTACCTTCAGGACATGATTTACTGGCATTAAATATGTAACAAATAGAAATTATGCGATAAGCAATATTGTTTACATGTTAGCTTCTCCCCTACAGACCCACTGTGATTGGCAACTTTATCTGTTACTCAAATCACGTCTGCTGCATCCACGAGCCTTGCACAGATATGCTTTCCAACATTTCCCCCACGAGATCAAATTATAGCTGTAACTTGTCCACACGTCTTAATATATATTCAAAATTACTTTCATAAATTTGATTGTACAGTAATATATCGGTTTACGTCAGGGATGCGCTCCTGAAGGGTGACGAATATCAAAACGCCGTAATTCAAAGTATTTTCTCAAAACAATGGAATGGGGGGGGGGGGTCCTAACGTCGCCACTTCACACGTTTTGCTTTGTATCTATTACCCTTTTTTTGGTCGACAGTTATATTCATATTTAAATACTATTTGAGTAATTTTATTCTTACATTTGGTACTGGGGCTGGCTTCGCTTGCTGGGTAGGTGGCGAGGTGCAGGCAGACACTCGCTCTCACACATACGCATACATACACACTCGGGCCCGTACACACACGCTCGCTCATACACACACACTCGCTCATACACACACACTCGCTCACACTCGGGTCCGTACACACACACTCACAGGATCATGCGCGTGCGTCTCTCATCTTACCTGCAATGCCGAATAGTGGACATCAAATTTCACTTCTGCGGTAACACTATTACACTGCATCTTAGCCACAGATACATCAGTCACTTAAAATACGCTTAGGAGGCGTGATGCTTAAGGATCACGTGCCCACGTTACATTAAATTACTCAACACTAGTGTAGTACACGTTCAAAAAGGCACTCGTAAAGCCACCAACACCGATTGCCAGTGTCGATATTGGATACGTGGAATTTCCAGAAGTGGCTCAGAAATACTAACAGATGGGCACGCTTTTGTGTAGGCCTGTAGCAATTCTCTGCCACGCGATTGAATGAATTGTCATGATGT
Source organism: Lethenteron reissneri (assembly GCF_015708825.2). Classification (NCBI taxonomy): domain Eukaryota; kingdom Metazoa; phylum Chordata; class Hyperoartia; order Petromyzontiformes; family Petromyzontidae; genus Lethenteron; species Lethenteron reissneri. The sequence goes on along the minus strand of NC_083781.1, from coordinate 589,607 downwards.
GGGGTTTGCAATTCAGATCAAGAATCCAGTCATTTAACATGGTGTGTACATTATAGCATCTCGTGGCCACAGGCGTCATGTAAAATTATACAAAATACAGATCGTTTACAGTAATTGGTTCTCACGCATTATTTTATGCATTTATAATTAACGCTACAATTGATTTTAATTGATGATCACCATTCAGTGGTGTAAACATGAGGCCACTTCAACAATGCTCTTTTGTTGAATACCTTGCAAAATGACAAACCATCTCTACAGGCTCGCATCTGGTTACACAATAAACACACCACCTCTGTGTACAACAGAAATTATATTTTTTGCAAACGGTATTTATTCACATCGTGGATGATACATATTAAAACAAAACAAAAAATAACAAATCAACAAACACCAGATTCTATGCTGAATCGACAAACACCAGATTCCACGAGGGTGCCCTTCGACAGCCTCGGTTGGCGAGACTTTGAACGGCACCAAGAGGCCTACGCTAGTGAACAGCAGCACTGTTCAGCAAGCCCCTAATTGTGGGAGGACCAGGTCTACAGGCTCCTGCATTACAATCAGTGAATTGCAATATTGGTAATAGAAATTAAAAAGGCTTTAAAAATTAACAAAAGTCATAACAATTCACTGCTGCATCTATAAACTCAAACCCAGTTTAGCCCCAAAACTTCAAGCGTATGCACCGAGGCGAGTGGGGGTGAAATGGACGTTATATGGTGATAGGTTGTTGTGGTAGACGGTTTTAGAGCATTACTGGCATGTCTAATTCATCAGACCCGATATGCACCGTCCGCCAAATACACTCAACGACGACTGGTTGGCTATCTGTGGTCACCTCGTAACCGGTGGGCAGAGGCTTGATGGGGGAAGGAGGCAATCTTCTAAGCGTCGAGCTGTGGTCGGGCGAGTCTTCCACTCCGTGCGCTGTTCAAACACAGAAGCGCTGGATAATTAGAACCGAACGCTTGTGACTGCTTTCCGAGTAAAATGTTGGCTCTGGCAAAACCACGTTTTTTCCCAGCTGGTTTTCTGTTGGGCACGCCTGGCAGGTCGCTTACTTTGGCAGATGCCGCTGCATCTGCCAGTCAGTTAGCACAATTGTTTGGCGGGGTTGGCTGCAGTGTAGATACAAATATAACATACCACTGTCACATATGAAGCAAATTATAGTATTGACTGGTAGAGCCCAGTGGATATACACCAAAGCAATCTACAATATTCCCAAGCCAATAAATAAGATCGTAACGAGGAATTGATTAATTTATCAACGTGATTTGCAACATGCACATGCATTAGCAAGTACTGTAATGATTAATATACCTCTTTAAAGGATTATTTTTCAACCTTTTCCCAAGTAGCGTAATCAAGTTTTTGACATTCAAAAGAATTAAGCTACAGTTAACAAACGTGCTTTTGCCAGAAAAAACAGTGACATTCCAGTTCCCAAACACAACAGCTATCATTCCTTATATTATTTAAATCTGCCAAATTATTTTGATATAATTGAAATACTCAAAATGCATATCGCATAAAATATATTATTATTTACTCGTATCTTTTAATGCAGTAATGCACTATATATTAAGGCATAGCCACTGCACCAAGGTGCCTTATCAAGAGGTCTTTTCACAAATCAACTGGTCACCGAAGGCCACTGGAATGATACAAAATAAGAAACCAATAACACGGCTACCAAACACACAAGCAGCGGCTCTGTCACTAGCTACACTGAGCTGGGCTTCAACACAAGGCGTACGGCGGGATAGACTTATAAACGGGTACCTCTGGAATACCTGCACAGAGAGTATCTTGTTAACATTGCGGGCTGCTCACATCGACGCGAGCGATGCACAAGGCTTGCTGCTCGTGGTGGGGGGGCCAAGCAAATTATTCATTTACCGGGGTGACTACAGTTGCCAGGCCGAGTCGTAAGGAAAATCAAAACGCATTTGAGCAGGACACACAGCTGCATCAGGATCATCATTAGCATCATCATCAACAACAATGTCTCAGTGGTGACACACAGTGTTGGTGAGCAACTGCTCCCCTAGCAGTGGAAAATTGTTCACAAACGGGTCATTCAGGGCAAGACAAATGGCGCCGGGTCAGGAGTTGAAAATCATAACTGACAAAAGACTGCCACTGGGGAGTAATGCAGAAGTGTTCACAGCTAGGTGAATAAAATTGAAACTTGGATTGGTCACTGCTATAGGAATAAGGCACTTCCACCACTGATTGAATACTTGACCATTATCCAACTGAGTGGTGCTGTTGGTAAAGTGATCAACAATTTGAAGGTCATGATTCCTGTCATGTCGATTTAGCTCATTATTTTTCCAGAATCAGTCAAATAAGTACTACTTTGTGGGAAGTCAACAGGAGGTGCCCTATAATGAGAATGGCCACTGCCATGATGTGGAAATTCTAATGCTGGCCAAGGGCTGCCAACAGAACAGTGCCCCGCAATACTCACTTGAGCATGTAGACACATTGACTCTATATTATAACCAAGCAGGGAGTGTGAGCCAAGCACACCGCAAATGTATGCAAAATCTATGCCAGGAAATGAGCAGCACGCCATGAAAACATGTCAGGCCTGAATGATGCTACGTTTGTTCACAATAACATCAACTGCTGTAAGGATTAAAACAAACGCACACAACGTAACAGTTAGCAATGTTGTGTAAAACACAACTTCTTCATCGTGCAATCACTTGAGATGCCTCATCACTACAATGCTGACTTTTTGTGAAGTTAAATTAAAATACATGGGTCGACACTGAGGATGGCCAGATATGCAAGTATGTTCACTTGCATGGAATTTCTAAAGAGTATTTTCAAGATTTAAATGGAAATTGCAACAGATGTGAACATCACTGTTTTGACAGCTTGGGTGATGGGATTTTTTATTTGCACGAATTACATATTAACCTAAGAGTTAAAAGTGGCGTTTTGACTTTTATACTTAAGAGTAAAATGTGTCAATCTCAACATTTTGAGAACTTGGGTTAAAATACAGCCAAGATGGCCACATTTAAATTACGTGAATCACAATCACAAGATCCTGAATTCAAATGCCGGTCAAGGGTTGACTCGAGCCATCATCCCCCCTACGGTTGATCAAATTCGTACTTTGCATAAAGTCACTACTAGTCATGCCATGGTGACATATGGCAATGTGGCATTCCCACTGCTGGCCAAGTGCCACCAATACAATTAAGCATCACCACATACTCGCTTTCCTTTCTAGTTGTGATTAAGTGTCCTGCTGCTCATAATTACCCGGGGTCTTCATGTCTGATTTCCAGCAGATGGTAACATTTAAAAAGAGATCTCATGGGTGTCCTAAAATAGCTGACCCACCAAAAACCCTTGTTGTGAGATACCTCAGTGGTCAGTCCATTAACTGCCAGAAACAATCAGAATCAGGTGTATAAAAACAAAATTATATGTTGAATTAATTTCAGCATTGCAGGACTCAACTGTAGACCCCCCAAGACTCACTCTCAAGTGGAAGACAGTGTTCTCTGGTGGCTCGAGCCTTTAGCTCTTCAGCATCCATGCTGAACGTGGCATGTAATGTAACAGTAAAACGGGTTGTGATGCAACCGGACAAGAGTCAGTGTTGGGTGACTTAATTATTTTCCAGTTTCTGATAAACAATTATTCGGATTTTCAGACAGAATGTAATGATATACAGCAAAAGCTATGTTATTCAGCACTTTGCCAATCGGAATGCTCTATTAACCGGCGTCTGTCATAGAAGGCAATACAAATCTTCCTTCACGTATCTGGAAAAATCCTGACAGCCAACTGGCATCTTGCCGTGCACTTATCGTAGATCTGTCGTTTACAGAAGCTTCATGTGGCTGCCAAGTGGTGGCGCTAGTGGAGCGGCAGTCTGTACAGACAGTACTGTACCATGGTATACTGTACTCTAAACGGCCCCACTGCTTCTCTACAATCAACGTAGAATAAATTCTAGATTTGAAGCTTTTGTGACTGCAAGGATTAATACTCTTAGTTTTTACGGGAAAGTCACGTAGGTAAAAAATGAAATAAAAATTAATAAAAATAAAATAAAACGTAGAATGCTCTACAACTGACTGGCGAGTACCTCTGTAAAATAGTATTTTCTTATATCATGGTTAAAATGTAGGCTTAGTTTTTTTCTTTAAAAGTTGCATGTGCTTGGAAAATGTGAACCATAAATATAACTCTTCTTGGTTCTTTCGGTAAAGTCACGTAGAAGGGAAATAATAAAATAATAAAAATAAAACATAATAAAATAATTATCACGACGTTTCGGCCACAACGCAAGCAGCCGTCCCCCTCAGGTGAAGAACAGGTCTGTCGGAAAGACAGCGTCTGAATGAACCTCGTCGTGAGAATTATTTTATGTTTTATTTTTATTATTTTATTATTTCCCTTCTACGTGACTTTACCGAAATAACCAAGAAGATGAATCCCTGCAGTCATGATAGCTTTAAATCGAAACATAACTATAACTGTCAGATAATTGGCAAAAATGTTATTAACGGGCACCCTCCATTCCCCCATGGATGTCAGATAACAGAGCTTTTGCTGTACTTTGCAATAAAACATAATAATGTAGTTTATTTTATGATAAAACCATGCAAACAGAATTATGAATGTGGCTATGTTGTGTAATCTTGTTGTCTGATCTTGTCCTCGCATCAACTCAAGCTGCTGACAAGATAATTTCACCTAATATAATTTTTGGAATTATTTCCTAGTATTCAATAAATGAAATCATAGAAAATAATCAATCGGTACATGCAAAATTATTGAAAACCGAATACACACCAAAAACAAAGCAATGTGGGATTACTCGTACCTTTGGTGATCTGATTACAGTAAAGGTTCTAGCCGTGATGCTGGTACAGTTCACCTAACTAGGCAGAGTTACCTGGGTTTATTGCCATCGTTAAAGTCAGGGGGGACTGATAAGAGAAAATAGACAAAGCCATTGTAGGCACATTTTTACATATGTGTGCTATTACAAATCGTTATTTCAAACATTTTAAGATTTCAATGATAATTTTAAATTATGTTGGGCCAACAAAGCAACAAGATAGTGTAATGCTCTGTAGCTGGCAGTGTGCAAACAAAACTGCACTGTAAACATTTTGGTGGTTACAGAAAAGTGCAACATACTGCAACGTTACTGGACAGAAACAAAAACAAATAAGAGCAAGAAGAAAATATAAAAACACAAACACTGATGCAAACACACACACACAACACTCAACACTGATTGGGGAGTGCAGAAGGGAGGCAATACTTTGAGTGATGTTTTTTTAGAAATGGATGACACAGGAGGGGCATGACAGGTACCTAGAATCTTCAAACCCTCTAGACAAGTCTAGCTTGTGCCACGGCAGGCCTGATACGCTCCCTCTGTGCTTCACCTTCAGGAGAGACCACAGGCAGAAAGTTGGCTTCCCACACAGGTAGTCATCACTGGCATGTAAGCAGCAGCTGGACCACCAATTGCTCGCTGTCAAATCTTCCGGCGCACAAAAAAAATCAGAGGCAGGGTGCATTGAAGCCAGGACCTTTGTAAATATGAATGGCTCAGTGGAATAAATCGCACCCAAGTTTAAATGTTTACTTGGTCAAAACGCTGATTAATGCTTCGGTTACACTTTGCAAAGCCAGTCGTTTCTTTATTTAAAAAAAAGTGTCACCAATTTTTATTTTCCTTTTTCCCCATTCTTAAGAAACTGCGTGGAAAAAATACAAATTAAGCAAAAATAAACATGAGTAAAGCAAAAAGATGAAAAGCACTCACCCTGCCGGCGGTCTGGGAGAGCTACTCAGACCACTGTCTAATTGGGGTGAGTGTCACCTTCAGGGGCGGCCTCCGTCTCCTCCTCACTCCCGTTAACACACACTCTCTTGGCGTCGGACGGAACGTCGCTGTTGCTTGGCACACCGGCACTCTCGCTGTGGGGCCTCTTCTTGCCCGCGTCCCTGAGCTCCCCCCCAGAGCTCTCCGTCTCTGCGAGATGCAAACAAAACACAAACCTCCATCAGCCGACGTCATGCATTCACACGCTTATAAGGGGAGCGTGTAATGGTCGCTCAACGGGGAGTGTTGTCCTGCTCAAAATAAGGCATTTGGGGTTTCGTGGATCATGCAAAAACCGAAAACTGTGTGGCTTGTGAAGTGGCCGGTAAACAGGGGTAAGGCAAGTAGGCTAATGACCCATCTGTATAAAAGGGACTCTGATGTACTTTGGTTTCCTCCCACATATAACAATATTAATTCATTCTTATGCTGATGATCCATGCATCATCTTTGTGCATGGAAGAACTAAAGTTCAAATTTACTTATTTAAGCAGGTGAAAGGGATCAGGATATTCTATTTACAGCGTTTTATACACTATACATGCAACAAGCAAGAACAAACATTGATTCGTGAAATGTAATTTAAACTTGTAACTGAACCGTGGAAGGGGTGTATAATGACACCTCCACAAATTACTTTTGAAATTTGCCAAACATCCAATTGAAGGCACCTTCTGCAATAGATGTAATACTTGGTGAGCCTTTTCTGAATAATAAAATGTTAGCATGTGGTCCACTAACCATGTAGAGGTGACAAACGCAAGTGGATTAGGCATACATGCTGTAAATATATCTATTGGCAAGTTATTGATGTAAGATACAAGTGTAGGGCTGTTACAGAGGGGCTGTTTGTGTGGGGCTGTTTGCATAGGGGCTAACGGATAACAAACACAGTGGGCGGGGACTCCGTGAGCACACGGGGTGGTGCCCGCAACGACGTCCGCACTGGACGGCGTGAGGGGGGTTTCGATCCTCTAGGGGGGTATAAAAAGGGATGAGCCAGAGAGCTCGGGGCTCAGTCTTAGGGTAGTTAAGGGAAGACAGAAGACCGGCCAGATAGGCCCTGGACTCCCCCTGGGACGCCGCCCTTGTAAGGGCAGCGCAGGCTGGAGCCAGTGGCGTGGTCCCGGAACCAGAGTTAGATCTCTGGGATTCCGGGTACCGTAGCCCGACTAACCAGTGTCGGGCCAGATAGCCTCCCCTAGCCCGTTAGCGGAGGACTCGGCTAGGAAGGCTAGCTAGGGGTGAATTCCCAGTTGTACGGGTGAGGGGGCCGATACATCCCTCCAGTGCTGTAAGACATTGTGCAAATAAATACGTGTGCCTTACCACGTTGTCCACGCGTCTTGAAGAGTATTACATCTGGCGTCAGAAGAACTAAGACCATGGACACGCGCCAATCAGCTCGAGCCAGGGAACAGCAAACGGAAGACGCCGCCGAAATTGTCGAGCCCGAGATGGCTCAACAGGACAACGTGCAGCCGGGGCCGGACGCGTTCTTACCGGAGCGTCGCCATGAAGAGGAGCAGCGGACAGACGACCTGAGACTGGCTCACGAGAGGCTGGCTGAACTGCTCTACGCCGCTGCCGCTACGCTGGAGAACATCACACGGCTGGGGGCTGGTGGTCCACCGCGGGGCGAGGGGAGCCGGCGTCCGGAGCGCCTTCCCGCCATTTCTGAAGATTCAAATTTTGAATTTCCCGCCATCGACGCGGCGACCGCTAGGGGCGTGGCCAACCTTAACCTGGGGTCCAACATCGGCCGCGCTGGGGCTGCCGCATCAACGACGGAGGAGGGCGCGTCATCAAGGCTGCGACAGGCGATGCCATCTGCCGTTCGCGCCGAGACACAGCCGAGTCGGGGAGACAGCAGCCCACGGGACTCCACGGCAACCGCTGCGCTGCACCAAAGGCTGCCCCCGCTTAAAGAATTCGTGGGCGCAGAGGGCGACTGGGGCGGCTTCCAAAGACGCTTCCTCGCCCACCAAGAAATGGCCAAATGGACAGACGCTGAAGCTCTCAGCGCCCTGCCGGCGCTCCTGGACGGCGACGCGCTTGCCGCCCTAACATCGGCGCCGAAGGAAAGGCGCTCTACGCTGCCGATGGCGCTGCAGCTGCTGGCCGGAGTCTACGGGCCTTCCGCGGAGTGTAGACAGCAGTTCTACGACCGCCAGCGGGGCGCGAAGGAGTCGCCGCTGGCTTACAGAACAAGCCTCCTGGCATTGGCCAAGACAGCTTTTCCTCGCATGGACGAGGACGGGGTCGACGCCATGGTAACTGAAAAAATCCTCCTGCTAGCAGACGACCTGGACATCGCCGTCGTGGCACAGGAGGATTCTGAGATGACTTCTCTACAAGCGGCGCGACTCCTCCACGCCAACTTGCTGTCGCAGCGGCGGAAGGCCAGCAGGGCAGCGGCTGGGCGTGCGGTGGCGGCAGCCACCCTTCCGGCGGAGGAGGTCTTCGCCGTCAACCATCGTCGGCAGCAGGGGACGGGAGCGCGGCCGGCCCGGGATGGGTCGAGCCGCTTCGACCGTCCGTCATCGCCGCCGCCGCTTCCGCGCTGCTTCAACTGCGGCGTCCGGGGCCATGTCGCCTCGGGGTGCCGCTCTCCCCGACAGCGTGGGACGACGCCTCGCCAGGACACCGGGCCTCCTCCTCCTCCCAAGCTCCATCAGCATGATCCGGCGAGTCGCGACACCACACATGTTTGGCCAACACACACACCTGTCGCACACTCTCGCATCGCAACAAATGGGGGGACGACGTTGCATCGCGACGGGCCGGCGCGTACCACTGTGGGGACTCGAATCGAGCCCGGGCAGTGGTCCGCGTTGGCCCATCGCGTTGTGGCCGCATCGTCAGGGTCGTCGGCCGTCGTGGGACTTATTGACGGGGTTGAGGTACGCATCCTGGTTGACACGGGGGCATCGGCGACCATTATTTCCGAATTGATTTACAACATTTTGCCTGTCCAAAGCCGTCCCTTACTACCAGTTAATGTCCCATTCTATGCGGCGAATGGGGGCTCCCTTGGTATTATTGGACAAATTCGAGCGCAAATTTGTATTGGGGATATCAAATTATCAGGCCCGATTTTTGTCTCCTCCTCACTGGCGGTTCCGTGCCTGCTGGGGACAGACTTCTTGGGAAAAATGCCGATCCGTATTTTGATAGACCAGGGATGTATTGAGCTCCCGTCGGGACGGCGCATGGCGTTTTTACCCTCCCCTTCGGTGATTCGGACGGCGTTCGTAACCATACCAGCGTCCGTCGTTGAAACCGTTCGTGTGCCGCCGGGGGCTCAGATGTTAGTACCGCTAAAACTTCGTCGGCCCTTCGCAGAGGGTATGGGGGCCCACGGGATCTTGTTGGGACCGTCTAGGGCCGGGGTTAGTGGACCGCAGTTGATCCCGGCCCTGACCGTTGTGAGGGGAGATGGGGACCCTTTCATCGCGGTCCTCAATGTGGGATCGCAACCTGTTGTGGTTCCTCGAGGGACGGTGCTTGCGCACGCGACACCAATGCCCTGCGAGGAACCGGTTGCGAATCACGTCGGCACCGACACCCGACTGCACCCACATTCGGACAGCGATGACGGGTGGCTCGACGCGCTTTGTGCGGGATCGACGGACCTGTCAAATTCAGAGCGCCAACAGCTTAGATCGCTACTGCAGGAATTTTCCGACGTTTTCAGTCGGAATAAATACGATTTGGGTTGTACTCATCTGCTGCGTCACCATATTGACACGGGTGACAGCGCGCCAATTCGCCAAAATCCGTTTCGGTTGAGTCCCGCCGAAAAGGACCATGTCAAATTGGCTGTTGATGACATGTTAGCCGCCGACATTATTTCTCCCTCTACCAGCCCTTGGGGAGCGCCGATCGTCCTGGTTAAAAAGCAGGACGGCTCGTTGCGGTTTTGCGTTGATTTTCGGCGCCTTAACAAAATTTCGGTTGCCGACGCATACCCGCTCCCACGGATGGACGAATCGCTGGACGCCTTGGCGGGAGCGCGATTCTTCTCCACGCTGGATTTACTTTCGGGATTCTGGCAGCTTCCTCTGGATGATGAATCGAAACCTAAAACTGCTTTCCGTACACCGCACGGCCTGTTCCAATTCAACCGGTTGCCGATGGGCTTACACTCAGCGCCGGCAACCTTCCAACGTTTGATGGAATTGGTTTTGGCTGGATTGCAATGGGAGTCGTGCCTGATTTATTTGGATGATGTTATTGTCTTCGCTAAAACTTTTGACGAACATCTCCAGAGGTTGCGGGCGGTTTTCCTAAAGATGCGGGCTGCTAATTTGAAGTTCAAACCCCAAAAGTGTAATTTGTTACGCGATTCCGTGCGTTATTTGGGGCACATCGTAGGGCGCTCGGGTATTGCTACCGATCCCGCCAAAACGCAGTGTGTCAGCTCCTGGCCAACTCCCACCACGGTGGGAGAGGTTAGGAGTTTCGTCGGCTTCGCGTCATATTACAGACGGTTCGTCGCCGACTTTGCAACAATTGCAAAACCCCTACACGCATTAACATCTAAGGGGGTCCGGTTCCACTGGGGTCAAGAGGAGGAGGCTGCTTTTTGCTCCCTTCGGGACGCCTTGGTAAAAGCTCCTCCCTTGATCTACCCTGATTTTTCAAAGCCGTTCCTGCTCGACACCGATGCGAGCAACACGGGTATTGGGGGCGTGCTTTCCCAGGTGGTTGACGGCGTCGAACGGGTGGTTGCGTACGGCAGTCGGGTGTTGTCTCAAGCAGAGCAAAGATATTGTGTTACCCGCAGAGAACTGTTGGCAATTGTCTATTTCATCCAACAGTATCGCCCATATCTGTACGGTCGGCGTTTCACCGTCCGCACAGATCATGCGGCACTGCAGTACGCCCTGCGAGTTCAACAGCCATCGGGACAATTGTCCCGTTGGTTGGAGATCCTCCAGGATTTTAATTTTGCCACCACATACCGTAAGGGCGTCCGCCACACCAACGCGGACGCTCTGTCGCGTATGCCAACCACCTCGGAATGCGCGTGCCTCCTGGGGTCGGGACGTTGCAAACCAGCAGGGGACGGGTCGGTTCCGGCCCTTGCGGCTGCCGCCGACGGCGGGACAGTTGTTCTGAGTTCCATTGAACAACAAGGGAAAGATTCCCTGTTGGGTTTGCACATCCAGGAATGGGGGCGCCTCCAGATGGAGGATACCTCCCTCCTCGCGTTGCGTCGTCGCGCCGGGGAGGCAGGGCGGGGATCGGGTGATGCCGACGCATGGGAAATACACGCGGGGTTGCTGTTGCACTGGGACGGGAAATCCCACCGACACCGGCTGGTGGTCCCTTCGGGCTTACGGGGTAGGGTGGTGTGGGCTGCTCATGAGCGCCTCCTCCACCTGGGTACCCAAAAGACCCTCGCCTTGCTCCAACGTGATTTCTTTTGGCAAGGAATGACAAGGGATGTCCCTGATCTGTTGGCTTCATGCCCGAGGTGTGCACAGCGGAAACCACCAGCGCGAGAATCTAACCCGCCCTTGCAGTCTATCAGGGTCTCCAGAGTAAACGAACTGGTCGCGCTGGATATTCTGGGCCCATTCCCCGCCACCCCTAGGGGAAACAGATACTTGTTAACCGGGGTCGAGTATTTTACGCGCTGGCCTATGGCCTGGCCCCTGGCCAATCAGTCGGCAGCAGCCATCGTCGACGCCTTTGTCCAAGGCTATGTCATGGACAAAGGTGCCCCGGAACGGCTGCTGACCGACCAGGGTAGAAATTTTTCCGGGAAACTCCTCCAGCAGGTTTGTGAGCTCCTGGGAACGAAAAAGATTCGTACTTCCCCCTATCACCCGCAAACTGACGGGATGGTCGAGCGTCTGCATCGCACCATCTCGTCTATGTTATCACAGCAGGTTTCGGACTCACAGACGGATTGGGACTTGAAAATCCAAGGGGTCTTGGCAGCATACCGATTGGCCCCCCATGCTGCAACGGGATTTTCGCCATTCTTCCTCATGTACGGACGCGACCCTGACCCACCCATTCGGGCGCAGCTGCAGATCCCCACACCACTAGGAAAAACTAAATTAATTGACCATGTCAAATTTAACCTTGAAAAATTGACGGAGGCACGGGATGCTGCCATGTTAAATTCGGAGCAGCGTCAAAAAGCTAACGAGCGCCTTAGACTGGGTCGCGCGCACGTGCTGCAGTGGAAGCCGGGGGACAGAGCATGGCTGCACTGCCCCCAGGTACCGCTCGCAACATCCCCTAAACTGGCGCGGCCGTGGAGGGGGCCCGTGGAGGTGGTCGAGGTTCTGCGGCCTCAGTGTGTTCGCATCAAATGGGGGAAGCGCCGGTGGTTTGTGCACCCCTCGAGGCTAAAACCATTCGTTGCGGTGCGAGGCCCCGCTCCACACACGCATGGCCAAACATGTGGGGGGTCGGCCGACTCAGGTGGTCCGTCCTCACTGCCCTCGCCTGACGTGTCGCCGGCTGTCCCACCCACAGGTGCACCGGGACTGACGAGCTCGCACCCACCTACTGCTGCGAGGGACGCCGAGGGTCTCGCGACGTCAGACGCGGACTCTATACAAGGCGAACAACCGCCACCGGCGGGTTCGCCACCCGGGATTGCCCCGTGTGACGGGCCTGCAGCAAGGACGCGCGCAAAAATGCGCAGACTCTTATAATGCATTGGACGAACATTTTTTTTCTTCTTCTCCCTTACGTACGGTTGCGGGGTGTTGCGTCGGTGGGGAACTCCTACCACATTTTTCTTGTTGTGTTGCATGCGTGCTGGGAGTTCCTGCAAAACCTGTATATATACGTCGCTCTTACGGTATTCGTATTTATTCAGGGGGGGTGCGTCGGATTGTTCCCTTCGGGGTTGTGGGTTTTGTTGTTGTCATTGTTGTTGTTGTTGTCGTTGTTACTGTTGGTTCCTTCATGTTAGCGTTAAAAACGTTTTTTTTAAGGCACACGCGGGGATCCAGGGGTTAAATAACCTTTATTGAAAGTTGTTGCAGCCGGGACGGCTGCGAGCTGTACAGGGGGGGGTGATGTAGGGCTGTTACAGAGGGGCTGTTTGTGTGGGGCTGTTTGCATAGGGGCTAACGGATAACAAACACAGTGGGCGGGGACTCCGTGAGCACACGGGGTGGTGCCCGCAACGACGTCCGCACTGGACGGCGTGAGGGGGTTTCGATCCTCTAGGGGGGTATAAAAGGGATGAGCCAGAGAGCTCGGGGCTCAGTCTTAGGGTAGTTAAGGGAAGACAGAAGACCGGCCAGATAGGCCCTGGACTCCCCCTGGGACGCCGCCCTTGTAAGGGCAGCGCAGGCTGGAGCCAGTGGCGTGGTCCCGGAACCAGAGTTAGATCTCTGGGATTCCGGGTACCGTAGCCCGACTAACCAGTGTCGGGCCAGATAGCCTCCCCTAGCCCGTTAGCGGAGGACTCGGCTAGGAAGGCTAGCTAGGGGTGAATTCCCAGTTGTACGGGTGAGGGGGCCGATACATCCCTCCAGTGCTGTAAGACATTGTGCAAATAAATACGTGTGCCTTACCACGTTGTCCACGCGTCTGAAGAGTATTACCAAGTATCACCATAACATAGTCCACGAGTGTATACAATAACTATTTGGCGATGCAGAAGTGGAAACTTGTGAGCTCAAATAACGAATGGGGGTTGTTCAATTGAGCCCATCACCCATATGAGGTGATTCAAATTAATATCACTTTGTTGGAAGTCAACAGTAAACTTTCCATGGGGGTTACGGCCACCAATAAGGGAATTAGGAATTTCCTGATAATTGGTTCCATATGCTTATTAAGAGCAAGGAGTGTAATTTACAACAAATGAGTGCTTCTGTCTCCATAATATAATTCTGAAGGTGTAGTCCAGTCTCATTGCCTCCCTCATTCAGCAATATGGGAGTGCTCATCTCCACTGGCAGGGATGACAAGGGGTAGACCAAGTACCAGGCACTATTCACCTATAACCAAGTTTGGCACCCGGCATTCATGCCACTTATGATAAGCGAATGTAAAAGCACCTTTATCCTTGGAGCTCTCCTCCTTTTCTTTCTCCGTGGGTTCTCTGTCAGCAGGTTCTCCGCCCCTTCTGTTGCTCCGGCTCGCTCTCTTTGCTCTCTCCTCTTTGATGCTGCTGCCCGACACCGCCTCCTTCATGCTGGCACTCTCACTCCTTGACACTGCCCTCCTTACTACTGTGCTCCTTAACTGCTGCCATCCTTGCCCCTCTCGCTGCCACTGCCTCGCTCCCTACTGTTGCTCGTGTTCCTCCTCCCTGCTGCTGCGATCACGATCCTTGTCCTTGCTCCCGTGATCTTCTCCTCTGCTGCGCTCCTTGTCCCTGCTGCGCTCCTTGTCCCTGCTGCTGCGCTCCTTGTCCCTGCTGCTGCGCTCCTTGTCCCTGCTGCTGCGCTCCTTGTCCCTGCTGCTGCGCTCCTTGTCCTTGCTGCTGCGCTCCTTGTCCCTGCTGCGCTCGTGATCTTTTTCCCTGCTGCTGTGCTCGCGATCCTTGTCCTTGCTGCGCAAGTCGACGTCGCGCGATGACCGTTCCCGGCTACGCGAGCGCCGCTTGCGGTCACGGCTACGCGAGCGCTTCTTGTCATCATTGCGGCTGCTCCGCCGGTCCTTGCTCCTGCAGGACGTGCACGCACACAATCACACACACGTTCCCCTGTTTAGTGTACAGGCTGCGTGTGTTCGTTAGCACCTATTAAGATGAGTACTGCACGAGGGGATGTTCTAGCTAGAAACACATTACCCAAATCAGACTTTTGGCGAGCCATCGAACAGAGACGGTCACTGTATCGCGCGTTTTCAGATGCGCTTCTGTGGCCGTCTGGAACGCTCTTCCTTCCGATATTATAAAGCCACTGGAGCCATGCACTTTTAAATCTAAAACTGCTTTTTGTGCTCCGTTTGTTGTCCTTCCCCCCCCATACCTCCAATTAGCATGGTTGGCTATGTATGGCGCAAATAATTTAAACATACACACTTATATTAGACTTAAAACACGCCCGTATGTACGAGTCACCGATAGTGACCTTGAAAATTATCTTGAATTTAGCAAACTTTTTTTTATAAATTAACCAAACAAATTCAGATTTTATAATTGGGATCAGCACCTCCTGAAACAAACTTTTAGTGAATAAAACCAAAACGCGTATTTATTTTCAGAAACGTTACAGGTCACACAACCTAAGATTATGATTTTCAGATTTTTGTTTATTTTATCCATTTCGAGTTAGCCATTAAAAAGTTCTAAATGAACACATTGCCTGCACCAACATTTTGGGGGGGCAAACAAAAACCGAGAAACTTATGATTGTTCTCAATCTTCTCCAGGTAAATGCAAGATTTGGTTTCATCTTGTCTCAATCAGTCTTGTTCATCTGAATGATCTTTCTATTTCGAGTCAGTCTATGTGAAAGAGCAGCGGTCGTCACCGCTGCGCCGGCGGTCGCGGTCGCGGCTGCGTGAACGCCGATTTTCCCCGGAGCGTGCAGATCGCTTGTCACGCGAGCGGCTGCGGCGGCCCCGCGACCGACTCCGCCGCCGCCGGTCCTTGTCCTCTGCAATGGAGGCGGTGTTGTGGCGGACGACACGAGCGAAAGATGAGGAACGTGACGAGAGCAGCACGCGAGCCGTGAAGAACGCTCTTCAAACATGCTGCACGGAAGCCTAGGTTCCACTCGGCAGCTTTGTTAACGCCGCTTTGCAACACAGATCACATTATTGAACCATTACGGTCAAAGCACATGAAAACGACACTGGCAAACAAATCTCCAGCCTCCCTTCATGTCTGGGCAGCCCGGTCCATGACGCTCCCCTAAATGCAACAGATTATTTGGCGATACTGCACTGGCAGTGTTGTAAA